>NC_092268.1:495694-516992 GCF_036320965.1 Panulirus ornatus | reverse complement strand
CAAGGAAACGGACAAAAGAATGGCCCAACCCACCCACATACACATGCATATACATAAACGCCCACACACGCACATATACATACCTATACATTTCAACGTATATAAACATATACATACATACACATGTACATACTCATTCTTTCTGCCTTCATCCATTGCCACTGCCACCCCACCACACATGAAACAACACCTCCTTCCCACGCACATGCGCGAGGTAGCGCTAGGAAAAGACAACAAAGGCCACATTCGTTCACACTCGGTCTGCTAGCTGTCATGTGTAATGCACCAAAACTACAGCTCCCTTTCCACATCCAAGCCCCACTAAGCTTTCCATGGTTTACCCCAGACACTTCACAGGACCTGGTTCAATATATAATGCAGTGGTTTCGGTGCATTACATATGACAGCTACCTTCACCTGGCACCACCACTCCTCTGTCACTTAACACACATGCCTTACTCATTTGATAGAAAATCTAAGCTAGTTTTTGTAGCTTTCCTCCAACTCCATATACAAAGCATGTCAACCACATCATATATTTTCTCCTGATCTATAAATTCCACACACAAAGTGTTTTCTTTAAGTATATCAAAGATTCTTCAAAGCAAGCACCTGATCGAAACAGCGTCTCCCACTTCTGAGGCCACTTTGTTCCTCCACAATCTGATGCTCTGTGCGTGCTACCCCATATCACAAGTCTCACAACTTTCCAGGTATCCTAAACAAACTTCCTCTATTCTAGTTCAAATATTCACTTTCTGTTCCCCTTGCATTTATACAATGGCACTGAACAAGCATTCCACCAGTCCTCAGGTACCTGACCTTCAATTATACATACTAACAAAAACACTTAACCTTACCGATTCTGGGAAACTGTTCCAGGCAAAGACCTCTGATGTTACAGTGTATGGGTCAAGAAAGTCTTCAGGATCATAGTCATTAGCCACCAACATGAACCAAGTGTCATCAACCTGAAATTTACATCAAATTGTAGTACCGTAATAATGAAAGATATTGTGCAAGAAAAACAATGAAAGCAGCAAATGTTCGTTCTGAAATTTACATCTTTACTATTCATTTATAATTAGTAGTTGCCTTGTATGATACAGGAGAGACACTGGCAGTATTTTCAATCCTGTTTTCCCCTTACCTAGTATATTCATTGCAACCAAAATCTGCTGAAAAATATTTTCCCTTTAATACACTTTTATCTCTTAAGTAGCCTAGCCATGGAAATTTTGGGTGGTGCCAAGGAATGTGGCAAGAAAAGATACATAGAAAAAGGAAAATGAGCAAACTGTCTATACTTATTGCTGTACACACACTTAAATTTGGTGCACTAAGTTTGCCTATCAAGTTTGTTGAATTTTGCCAACTCTTTGTCCCTTCTCTGTCACCACCAATTGATTATTGAGAGAGAACTATTCTCAATGCTAACAGTTCAACTTTCATATTATAATTAGTGCACCAAAGACGTGCTAATTAGCCACTGAATGATGTGGGGCATATAGCAGGGCACCCTTCTATCGGCACCTTGACTAGGTGGCAGGTCAAGGCACATGACCTCACCTAACCTACCAATTCCTGGAGAAATGAGCTTTATGGCCCAAACTATGGTTGCACATACACTTTTGCTGTCGGAAGACCTGTTAGTCTGCACTGCATATCAAATTTGCATTACATTTTCATTTAACCTATAAAGGACCCCAACCAAACTAGTATGGTATATGTTATGATGCCATACTAGTAGGGATTACTTTTATTAACATTCACTCAGCTTTCTCCTTTCACATACTTTTCCAAACTCATCACCAACTTCTGCAATTTCTCACTTGAATCTGCCACCAGTACTGTATCACTGTTAAACACACTCGCTTCCCAGGCCCTTTCATCCCCACAGGCTGCATACTCACCCCTCTCTCAAAGACTTGCATTTACGTCCCTTATCATCCCATCTAGACATATTGAGTGTCATCATGTGTGTACAACTATAACCAATAAAGCTTCTAGCATCAAGTAAGGTAATCCTTGCACTGACCCTATTCTACCACCTTGCCTAGGCAACTCGCCCCCATCCCAAGCTCGCCTTCATTTAACATTGATATCACTTTTATGGTTAGAAAATAAAATATTAGGAAATAGTGGAACTTTCCTCTGGAAAAATTACGAGGTTCCTTTTCCCATTCCTATGCCCAACTAGATCAAAACAAGACCATTATGTAGCAGAAAACCTACCACTAGTTAGCACTCCAGAGATCGTTCCTGCTATGGGACTGCCACGCGTGGTGAAGACATCCACTTCCATGTAGTTTGCACGCCAACTTTCCTGTACATTCTGATCTACAGCATCTAGTAGGAACTCCCGGGTTATGCTGTCTAGCGAGTGGCCATTCACCTGCAAAGTGAAATGCTTAACCAAAAGCAACCACGTACTATTGATTATATTCCTTTACCACAATATGTCAGAACCACTAAACTCCATTTCCTCTACTATTACAATTATTACCACTGAACACCACTAATCTACAGATATGCCTGCTACTTTGTCTAAAATTATGAAGGCCAACACGACAGTTTTTGGTTCCCAGTTATATGTATTAAATCATGAGCATACAGCCTTGGTTTGCTCACATACATCGACTTAAAGTGCAGGAATATACGAGTTAGTCAACTGTGCACCTGAACCATTCGATAAACAGGAAACCAAATATAGACATCCTATGTATATAACACATGTTTAGTAGCCAGTATAAAGCAGTATTAGCCATATAAAGGACACCAGTTTCATACTGGTTTGCAATGCAAGAAGTATGCCTACTTGAATCCACATTTACAAAGTGATATCCCCTCAAATTCTCAAAAAAATTTCCATTGGTTTAATAATCTTTTTAACATCCCTTTCCAGAATCAGAACTTTGAAGTGTTTTATATCTCAAGTGGTATGATGCAACTCACTCACCTTATGTAAAGTCAGTTCATCAAAATGGGCATTATCAACAGCGAGGGATGCAGCATTTATAATCAGTGATAGCTTGCTGACCGGAGTGGTACAACACTGTAGGGAGGGCATCCTTCAGAAGCTGTACCTCTGTCTGCAAGTATCACCAAGTGGTTAATCAACCAGTATCCTGTCATAAAAGAGAATTCTCATGTACGATCAGTAAGGTTTTGACTTTTTTGAAGTATAACCATTATTTGATTATGAGCATTATCAGACTTGCCACTCCCTCATCCCATTTTTTGTGGAAATAACCAAGAGAACATTCATTTTAAATACCTGAAGCTCGCTTACAGCTGCAACATATTCCTCCAAGGATTGATTGGCTGAGCTCCCTTCTAAGGGGTTCCTGATGTTAACAGTCTGATCAATGGTAGTTCCACTCCCTCTTAGTTCTGGGAAGATGACTGGCCCACTCCATACCTTTCAAAAGACCAGTTCACGCTTTTTTCATATCCAACTGCCTCTCCTACCTTACCAAGTCAGCATCATTAAAAATCAACCTCATTTACACATTTTGGTAATAGCCAAGCAACAGAATAAGTGACACTTGTAGATCCAGCAGTGATGTGCAGGCTGTAAGTGTGTTTAAATAGTTATATGCTACAGGCATGAAGTTGTCTTGGGATAAGACCTGGGATGATGACTGTGAAAAAGAACTCAAAGTAACTGGAGTCTTGATATCGCAAGTGATGGACAAGTACCGAGAGTGGCAGGGAGGGTAACAATGGAAGAAGTAGAGTGAAGACTAGAGGTCAGTTGTGCAAGAAAATGAAATGTTATGATGGAGCAGAGGGCACTGAAAGAGAAGAGAGCAATGATAGTGTGGTGGTGTGTTGGAATTAAGGGACTCTCTAAATTGCTGGTAGTACAAGAATGAAAGTTTTTATGTGCCCTAATGGCATCAGTCACAACACACGAGTCCTTGTTCAATTGGGTGTAGCCTTAATCAAATGAGGTCTTGAGAGGGTCTGGTCCAACTCTAGGTGGTTACCTCTAAAACAAGCAAGAGTGTAGGACACTGATATGAAGAGATTGCCAAGTGCTGACAATCGCTGTTTATTGTAATTCAACTCCAAGACAAGTGCAGATTATGGCCCAGACACATAGAGGTGAGGTCACTGACAAGCATGGGAACTAATGGGAAAGAGCCTTACAAAGCTCCACTTTTACTGAATAACAGGCCAGTGAAAAAAGAAAGTTGGGAGGATATGTTATCCAAGTCTAAATGAATAACAGGCCAGTGAAAAAAGAAAGTTGGGAGGATATTGTTATCCAAGTCTAAATGACTTTTTGAAGAATGAAAATGCAGAGGATGGACAAGACATTATATCCAAGGGCAAGGTTGTTTACAACCACAGAAGGTACTGGGAAAAAGACTTGCAATGCTCTTTTGCAATCCCATTAGGTAAAATGTCTAATGAAAAATAATTAGTTTATGGAAACAATTGTAGTGATGTGAAAGCATGGAAGAATCAAGACGCACTAGAGCACAGGTTTAAGAGAAGTGTTCTACCCCCTTTTGCTGAGGATAGTATAAACTCCATTATATAAAAAATAGCTTTTAAAAACCTTAACTACAAGTAGACTACTGGCATTCTGTCCAGAAACATGCATCTCTCCTTGTCATATACAACACTTGACTCGCATAGATCATTATTCGTAACCGATTTTCCTGTGGAGCACCATTCAATAGCCTTGACTTTTGGCAAATTGGTGGAAGCAACAGATGGTAGCAGTATGTAGGAACATTTAGGCTGGAGCATTAGGTAATAGTAATAATAAGGAACATTAGGTAGAAGCCCTCTACGTGGCTTGTTAAGGGTGAAGCAATAGAGGCTATGAAGTGGCACTGGAGTTCCCTAGATATGGAGAGACTACTGCCATGGACACCCATTTAAGGGAGTTCCACTTTACATTTAAAAGGCCAAGCGAGTGCTTTGACAGTTGCTGAAAGAGGAGTGGTAATTGGGAATACTGGATTCAATAAGCTGCACATGGGCAAGAGTATACATGTAAGGGACTGAGCATTAACATGCATAATTGGCCTGTTGCAATTCACTGGCTTGCACAGAAAAGGTTGTTATATGCAAGTATGTTAAAGGGAGTGACAGGTGGAATGCCATTTTTTGGTGAAGTAATGTGTGAAAGTCTGTAATGAACAAATGAAGAAAAAAGTCTAAAATAAAGTAGCAAGAGGAAGAGGGTTTAGAAAAGTGGCTTGTTGTGCTGCAATACCTAGAGAAATTAAAAAATGGCACACACATAAGCTAAATAAAACCAGGGCATTGAAAGGTTTAAATACTTACATAGACAAATGATGTGTATGGCATGTGAAAGATGGGATAAAGAAGTGATACTCCTGATCCTACCCACCTAGGTATCATGAGGATTAGTGATAACTGCATACTGAGCCAGCACTTCAGTGGTTTACAAGCTGCACTCCTCCGATCCAGACAGCCGTCTTTCTTTCTGTCTCAGCCATATGTAAACTGCTGGTATTCTGTCCACAAGCATACAATCTCTCCTTGTTACACACAAAACTTTACTCATGCTACTCATTCATCAAACCCGAGATTTTCCTATGGTGAGAGCTATGCTGTAGCCCACCCTTTCGGCAAAATGGTAGGAGCAACAGACAGCAGGCAGGAGCATCAGGCAGCAGTAGGTTAGGTTAGGTTAGGTTAGGTTAGGTTAGGTTACGTTAGGTTAGGTTAGGTTAGGTAGGTAGGTCAGGTCAGGTCACTTTTCCTATTCCTATGCCCAACTAGATTAAAACAAGACCATTATGTAGCAGAAAACCTACCACTAGTTAGCACTCCAGAGATCGTTCCTGATATGGGACTGCCAAGGGTGGTGAAGACATCCACTTCCATGTAGTTTGCATGCCAACTTTCCTGTACATTCTGATCTACACCATCTAGTAGGAACTCCCGGGTTATGCTGTCTAGCGAGTGGCCATTCACCTGCAAAGTTTAATGCTTAACCAAAAGCAACCACGTACTATTGATTATATTCTTTTACCCCAATATGTCAGAACCACTAAACTCCATTTCCTCTACTATTACTATTATTACCACTGAACACCACTAATCTACAGATATGCCTGCTACTTTGTCTAAAATTATGAAGGCCAACACGACAGTTTTTGGTTCCCAATTATGTATTAAATCATGAGCATACAGCCTTGGTTTGCTCACATACATTGACTTAAAGTGCAGGAATATACGAGTTAGCCAACTGTGCACGTGATCCATTCGATAAACAGGAAACCAAATATAGACATCCTATGTATATAACACAACATGTTTAGTAGCCAGTATAAAGCAGTATTAGCCATATAAAGGACACCAGTTTCATACTGGTTTGCAATGCAAGAAGTATGCCTACTTGAATCCACATTTACAAAGTGATATCCCCTCAAATTCTCAAAAAAATTTCCATTGGTTTAATAATCTTTTTAACATATACTTTCCCACGAATACTCAACAAACTTATACCTCTGTAATTTGAACACTCACCTTTATCATCCCCTTTGCCTTTGTACAACAGCGCTATGCATGCATTCCACCAATCCTCAGGCACTGCACCATGAACCAAACATACACTGAATATCCTCACCAACCAGTCAACAACATGGTCACCCCCTTTTTTAATAAATTCCACTGCAATGCCATCCAAGTATATATATACAAACACAAATGTACATAAGCTCTTAAAATATATTATTCATTATAAATTTTACAATTTGTAACATTCAAAATATAACAGCAATAAACCTTGCAAAAAACATAATACATTTGAAAACAGTAATACACATGATAATATAACACCAATAAACATCATATTAATATTATTCAATTAATACACACAAGCAAATAATAAAATCATCTACAATAGTATACAATAAATGCAAATATTTCACTATATATAGCAATTACAATATACCTTATAATATGAAAGTTACACTTATGCTAATATACAAGTAAGACACATACTAACATACTACTTATAATCATATCAAACTAATACACTTAATATTCACTACAAAGGCAACTGTAATTAAACAAATAATACAGCTGAAATACAACAAATACACCTAATAGAATATACACACAATATACATATAAAAATAACACACCTATCAATATCTAAAATGGGAAACAGAAGAAGGAGTCACGCGGGGAGTGCTCATCCTCCTCGAAGGCTCAGACGGGTGTCTAAATGTGTGTACATGTAACCAAGAAGTGAAAAAAGGAGAGATAGGTAGTATGTTTGAGGAAAGGAACCTGGATGTTTTGGCTCTATAACCTCTATATGGGAAACAGAAGAAGGAGTCACGCGGGGAGTGCTCATCCTCCTCGAAGGCTCAGACTGGGGTGTCTAAATGGGTGTGGATGTAACCAAGATGTGAAAAAAGGAGAGATAGGTAGTATGTTTGAGGAAAGGAACCTGGATGTTTTGGCTCTGAGTGAAACAAAACTCAAGGGTAAAGGGGAAGAGTGGTTTGGGAATGTCTTGGGAGTAAAGTCAGGGGTTAGTGAGATGACAAGAGCAAGGGAAGAAGTAGCACTACTCCTGAAACAGGAGTTGTGTGAGTATGTGATAGAATGTAAGAAAGTAAATTCTCGATTAATATGGGTAAAACTGAAAGTTGATGGAGAGAGATGGGTGATTATTGGTGCATATGCACCTGGGCATGAGAAGAAAGATCATGAGAGGCAAGTGTTTTGGGAGCAGCTGAATGAGTGTGTTAGTGGTTTTGATGCACGAGACCGGGTTATAGTGATGGGTGATTTGAATGCAAAGGTGAGTAATGTGGCAGTTGAGGGAATAATTGGTATACATGGGGTGTTCAGTGTTGTAAATGGAAATGGTGAAGAGCTTGTAGATTTATGTGCTGAAAAAGGACTGGTGATTGGGGATACCTGGTTTAAAAAGCGAGATATAGATAAGTATACGTATGTAAGTAGGAGAGATGGCCAGAGAGCGTTATTGGATTACGTGTTAATTGACAGGCGTGCGAAAGAGAGACTTTTGGATGTTAATGTGCTGAGAGGTGCAACTCGAGGGATGTCTGATCATTATCTTGTGGAGGTTAAGGTGAAGATTTGTATGGGTTTTCAGAAAAGAAGAGTGAATGTTGGGGTGAAGAGGGTGGTGAGAGTAAGGGAGCTTGGGAAGGAGACTTGTGTGAGGAAGTACCAGGAGAGACTGAGTACAGAATGGAAAAAGGTGAGAACAATGGAAGTAAGGGGAGTGGGGGAGGAATGGGATGTATTTAGGGAATCAGTGATGGATTGCGCAAAAGATGCTTGTGGCATGAGAAGAGTGGGAGGTGGGTTGATTAGAAAGGGTAGTGAGTGGTGGGATGAAGAAGTAAGATTATTAGTGAAAGAGAAGAGAGAGGCATTTGGACGATTTTTGCAGGGAAAAAATGAAATTGAGTGGGAGATGTATAAAAGAAAGAGACAGGAGGTCAAGAGAAAGGTGCAAGAGGTGAAAAAAGAGCAAATGAGAGTTGAGGTGAGAGAGTATCATTATATTTTAGGAAGAATGAAAAGATGTTTTGGAAGGAGGTAAATAATGTGCGTAAGACAAGGAAGCAAATGGGAACTTCAGTGAAGGGCGCAAATGGGGAGGTGATAACAAGTAGTGGTGATGTGAGAAGGAGATGGAGCGAGTATTTTGTAGGTTTGTTGAATGTGTTTGATGATAGAGTGGCAGATATAGGGTGTTTTGGTCGAGGTGGTGTGCAAAGTGAGAGGGTTAGGGAAAATGATTTGGTAAACAGAGAAGAGGTAGCAAAAGCTTTGCGGATGATGAAAGCCGGCAAGGCAGCAGGTTTGGATGGTATTGCAGTGGAATTTATTAAAAAAGGGGGTGACTGTACTGTTGACTGGTTGGTAAGGTTATTTAATGTATGTATGACTCATGGTGAGGTGCCTGAGGATTGGCGGAATGCGTGCATAGTGCCACTGTACAAAGGCAAAGGGGATAAGAGTGAGTGCTCAAATTACAGAGGTATAAGTTTGTTGAGAATTCCTGGTAAATTATATGGGAGGGTATTGATTGAGAGGGTGAAGGCATGTACAGAGCATCAGATTGGGGAAGAGCAGTGTGGTTTCAGAAGTGGTAGAGGATGTGTGGATCAGGTGTTTGCTTTGAAGAATGTATGTGAGAAATACTTAGAAAAGCAAATGGATTTGTATGTAGCATTTATGGATCTGGAGAAGGCATATGATAGAGTTGATAGAGATGCTCTGTGGAAGGTATTAAGAATATAAGGTGTGGGAGGCAAGTTGTTAGAAGCAGTGAAAAGTTTTTATCAAGGATGTAAGGCATGTGTACGTGTAGGAAGAGACGAAAGTGATTGGTTCTCAGTGAATGTTGGTTTGCGGCAGGGGTGTGTGATGTCTCCATGGTTGTTTAATTTGTTTATGGATGGGGTTGTTTGGGAGGTGAATGCAAGAGTTTTGGAAAGAGGGGCAAGTATGAAGTCTGTTGTGGATGAGAGAGCTTGGGAAGTGAGTCAGTTGTTGTTCGCTGATGAAAAAGTGCTGGTGGCTGATTCATGTGAGAAACTGCAGAAGCTGGTGACTGAGTTTGGTAAAGTGTGTGAAAGAAGAAAGTTAAGAGTAAATGTGAATAAGAGCAAGGTTATTAGGTACAGTAGGGTTGAGGGTCAAGTCAATTGGGAGGTAAGTTTGAATGGAGAAAAACTGGAGGAAGTAAAGTGTTTTAGATATCTGGGAGTGGATCTGGCAGCAGATGAAACCATGGAAGCGGAAGTGAATCATAGGGTGGGGGAGGGGGCAAAAATCCTGGGAGCCTTGAAGAATGTGTGGAAGTCGAGAACATTATCTCAGAAAGCAAAAATGGGTATGTTTGAAGGAATAGTGGTTCCAACAATGTTGTATGGTTGCGAGGCGTGGGCTATGGATAGAGTTGTGCGCAGGAGGGTGGGTGTGCTGGAAATGAGATGTTTGAGGACAATGTGTGGTGTGAGGTGGTTTGATCGAGTAAGTAATGTAAGGGTAAGAGAGATGTGTGGAAATAAAAAGAGCGTGGTTGAGAGAGCAGAAGAGGGTGTTTTGAAATGGTTTGGGCACATGGAGAGAATGAGTGAGGAAAGATTGACCAAGAGGATATATGTGTCGGAGGTGGAGGGAACAAGGAGAAGTGGGAGACCAAATTGGAGGTGGAAAGATGGAGTGAAAAAGATTTTGTGTGATCGGGGCCTGAACATGCAGGAGGGTGAAAGGAGGGCAAGGAATAGAGTGAATTGGATCGATGTGGTATACCGGGGTTGACGTGCTGTCAGTGGATTGAATCAGGGCATGTGAAGCGTCTGGGGTAATCCATGGAAAGTTGTGTGGGGCCTGGATGTGGAAAGGGAGCTGTGGTTTCGGGCATTATTGCGTGACAGCTGGAGACTGAGTGTGAATGAATGGGGCCTTTGTTGTCTTTTCCTAGTGCTACCTCGCACACATGAGGGGGGAAGGGATGGTATTCCATGTGTGGCGAGGTGGTGATGGGAATGAATAGGGGCAGACAGTGTGAATTGTGTGCATGGGTATATATGTATGTGTCTGTGTGTGTATATATATGTGTACATTGAGATGTATAGGTATGTATATTTGCGTGTGTGGGCATGTGTGTGTGTACATTGTGTATGGGGGTGGGTTGTGCCATTTCTTTCGTCTGTTTCCTTGCGCTACCTCGCAAACGCGGGAGACAGCGACAAAGCAAAATAAAAAAAATAAATAAATCAATAATACGCTTACCATTCTAAACTAAATAAACATTAGATTATCATTTATACTCATCATTTCAAACTAATGCGCATGATCATATCATTGTAATACACTTCAACATATAACATCAATACCCATCGCAATATACAAGTAATACACCTCATAATATCAAACCATTACAATATCAAAACTTAGAACGCAATACAGCGAATGTTGTAAAATCAATTTCAACCAATACACATCATATCAATGCAATTTCACTCAGAACATACAAAATCTTTAAACTCTGAAACTTATCATTTCAAATATTACCTAATAAGCCTCATATTAAACTAATACATCTAGTAAAAAACAATCCAAATTACACAATTTATCAGTATGCATAACAAAAAACCTAACCTCCCTACTACTCGAAAGCTTCTTTAAACTTTACTTTCACTTCACACCCATCACCGACACTAAAACTGCACTAATGTCAGTCAACATGCCGAGCAACACACAACTTTTGTTCATTAATACTTCATACTATTCGCCATTTCCCGCGTTAGCAAGGTAGCGTTAAGAACAGAGGACTGGACCTTTGAGGGAATATCCTCACCTGGCCCCCTTCTCTGTTCCTTCTTTTGGAAAATTAAAAAACTGAGAGGGGAGGATTTCCAGCCCCCCACTCCCTTCCCTTTTAGTCGCCTTCTACGACACACAGGGAATACGTGGGAAGTATTCTTTCTCCCCTATCTCTTATCTTTTTTTTTTTTTTTGCTTTGTCGCTGTCTCCCGCGTTTGCGAGGTAGCGCAAGGAAACAGACGAAAGAAATGGCCCAACCCACCCCCATACACATGTATTTACATACACGTCCACACACGCAAATATACATACCTACACAGCTTTCCATGGTTTACCCCAGACGCTTCACATGCCCTGATTCAATCCACTGACAGCACGTCAACCCCGGTATACCACATCGATCCAATTCACTCTATTCCTTGCCCTCCTTTCACCCTCCTGCAGGTTCAGGCCCCAATCACACAAAATCTTTTTCACTCCATCTTTCCACCTCCAATTTGGTCTCCCACTTCTCCTTGTTCCCTCCACCTCCGACACATATATCCTCTTGGTCAATCTTTCCTCACTCATTCTCTCCATGTGCCCAAACCATTTCAAAAGACCCTCTTCTGCTCTCTCAACCATGCTCTTTTTATTTCCACACATCCCTCTTACCCTTACGTTACTTACTCGATCAAACCACCTCACACCACACATTGTCCTCAAACATCTCATTTCCAGCACATCCACCCTCCTGTGCACAACTCTATCCATAGCCCACGCCTCGCAACCATACAACATTGTTGGAAACACTATTCCTTCAAACATACCCATTTTTGCTTTCTGAGATAATGTTCTCGACTTCCACACATTCTTCAAGGCTCCCAGGATTTTTGCCCCCTCCCCCACCCTATGATCCACTTCCGCTTCCATGGTTCCATCCGCTGCCAGATCCACTCCCAGATATCTAAAACACTTTACTTCCTCCTGTTTTTCTCCATTCAAACTTACCTCCCAATTGGCTTGACCCTCAACCCTACTGTACCTAATTACCTTGCTCTTATTCACATTTACTCTTAACTTTCTTCTTTCACACACCTTACCAAACTCAGTCACCAGCTTTTGCAGTTTCTCACATGAATCAGCCACCAGCGCTGTATCATCAGCGAACAACAACTGACTCATTTCCCAAGCTCTCTCATCCACAACAGACTTCATCCTTGCCCCTCTTTCCAAAACTCTTGCATTCACCTCCCTAACAACCCCATCCATAAACAAATTAAACAACCATGGAGACATCACACACCCCTGCCACAAACCTACATACACTGAGAACCAATCACTTTCCTCTCTTCCTACACGTACACATGCCTTACATCCTCGATAAAAACTTTTCACTGCTTCTAACAACTTGCCTCCCACACCATATATTCTTAATACCTTCCACAGAGCATCTCTATCAACTCTATCATATGCCTTCTCCAGATCCATAAATGCTACATACAAATCCATTTGCTTTTCTAAGTATTTCTCACATACATTCTTCAAAGCAAACACCTGATCCACACATCCTCTACCATTTCTGAAACCACACTGCTCTTCCCCAATCTGATGCTCTGTACATGCCTTCACCCTCTCAATCAATACCCTCCCATATAATTTACCAGGAACACTCAACAAACTTATACCTCTGAAATTTGAGCACTCTCTTATCCCCTTTGCCTTTGTACAATGGCACTATGCACGCATTCCGCCAATCCTCAGGCACCTCACCATGAGACATACATACATTAAATAACCTTACCAACCAGTCAATAATACAGTCACCCCCTTTTTTAGTAAATTCCACTGCAATACCATCCAAACCTGCTGCCCTATCCCTTAATACTAAAAATTCACCTCCTATGTCAGGAAGTTACATCTCACTGCCTTATCTTCCATTATATAGGTTACAATAATAACTAACAATTAAATGTGTTATTCTTATTGTGTACATGTCCTGCATCCAAGGTCAGGTCATACAACGCTTTAATAAATCACTTTAAAAAATACAATTGTCTTACATTCATAACATTTCCCATAAGAAAAAATCATCATCATTCATGCTAAATCAACACTTTCATTTATTCTCAAAACACATATACACACCTACCAATGCAACATATAAATCATTTAATAAAAAGGTACATTACTTATCCAAAAAGTATACTTGGTCAATAACCTAAACATGTCCACGTGTTGAACTTTCACACATTTGCACCTACTCAATCCCTACATCTAATCATATCAAAATATCACAACCAATATATATACTAATACAACTAATAATGATATTTTCCAATTAATATAACACAAAAGTAACACACAAAATATTCTTCTACTTCAAAAACAATAACAATCCTATGACAGCTTAATTTCTCCTTTTCAACAAGTTACATTTGAAATGCACTTATGTCAACCAACACCACAACAAACACAACTTACACCCTACATTTCAGTTAATAATAATTTACCTCCAACATAAGGTCTGATAAGGTTTCAAGAGATTAGGTGGACTTTTTATATCAAATACATAATTTTACATTCTCTGAAATCTATACATTTCACCTACAATTCATTTAATATAACCATAACCATTTTCTGGAAGGAGGTAAATAAAGTGCGTAAGACAAGGGAGCAAATGGGAACTGCAGTGAAGGGCGCAAATGGGGAGGTGATAACAAGTAGTGGTGATGTGAGAAGGAGATGGAGTGAGTATTTTGAAGGTTTGTTGAATGTGTTTGATGATAGAGTGGCAGATATAGGGTGTTTTGGTCAATGTGGTGTGCAAAGTGAGTGGGTTAGGGAAAATGATTTGGTAAACAGAGAAGAGGTAGCAAAAGATTTGCGGAAGATGAAAGCCGGCAAGGCAGCAGGTTTGGATGGTATTGCAGTGGAATCTATTAAAAAAGGGGGTGACTGTATTGTTGACTGGTTGGTAAGGTTATTTAATGTATGTATGATTCATGGTGAGGTGCCTGAGGATTGGCGGAATGCATGCATAGTGCCATTGTACAAAGGCAAAGGGGATAAGAGTGAGTGCTCAAATTACAGAGGTATAAGTTTGTTGAGTATTCCTGGTAAATTATATGGGAGAGTATTGATTGAGAGGGTGAAGGCATGTACAGAGCATCAGATTGGGGAAGAGCAGTGTGGTTTCAGAAGTGGTAGAGGATGTGTGGATCAGGAGTTTGCTTTGAAGAATGTGAGAAATACTTAGAAAAGCAAATGAATTTGTATGTAGCATTTATGGATCTGGACAAGGTATATGACAGAGTTGATAGAGATGCTCTGTGGAAGGTATTAAGAATATATGGTGTGGAAGGCAAGTTGTTAGAAGCAGTGAAAAGTTTTTATCGAGGATGTAAGGCATGTGTACGTGTAGGAAGAGAGGAAAGTGATTGGTTCTCAGTGAATGTAGGTTTGCGGCAGGGGTGTGTGATGTCTCCATGGGTGTTTAATTTGTTTATGGATGGGGTTGTTAGGGAGGTGAATGCAAGAGTTTTGGAAAGAGGGGCAAGTATGAAATCTGTTGCGGATGAGAGAGCTTGGGAAGTGAGTCAGTTCTTGTTCGCTGATGACACAGCGCTGGTGGCTGATTCATGTGAGAAACTGCAGAAGTTGGTGAATGAGTTTGGTTAAGTGTGTGAAAGAAGAAAGTTAAGAGTAAATGTGAATAAGAGCAAGGTTATTAGGTACAGTAGGGTTGAGGGTCAAGTCAATTGGGAGGTAAGTTTGAATGGAGAAAAACTGGAGGAAGTAAAGTGTTTTAGATATCTGGGAGTGGATCTGGCAGCGGATGGAACCATAGAAGCGGAAGTGAATCATAGGGTGGGGGAGGGGGCGAAAATCCTGGGAGCCTTGAAGAATGTGTGGCAGTCGAGAACATTATCTCGGAAAGCAAAAATGGGTATGTTTGAAGGAATAGTGATTCCAACAATGTTGTATGGTTGCGAGGCGTGGGCTATGGATAGAGTTGTGCGCAGGAAGGTGGATGTGCTGGATATGAGATGTTTAAGGACAATGTGTGGAGTGAGGTGGTTTGATCGTGTAAGTAATGTAAGGGTAAGAGAGATGTGTGGAAATAAAAAGAGCGTGGTTGAGAGAGCAGAAGAGGGTGTTTTGAAATGGTTTGGTCACATGGAGAGAATGAGTGAGGAAAGATTGACCAAGAGGATATATGTGTCGGAGGTGGAGGGAACGAGGAGAAGTGAGAGACCAAATTGGAGGTGGAAAGATGGAGTGAAAAAGATTTTGTGTGATCGGGGCCTGAACATGCAGGAGGGTGAAAGGAGGGCAAGGAATAGAGTGAACTGGATCGATGTGGTATACCAGGGTTGACGTGCTGTCAGTGGATTGAATCAGGGCATGTGAAGCGTCTAGGGTAAACCATGGAAAGTTGTGAGGGGCCTGGATGTGGAAAGGGAGCTGTGGTTTCGGGCATTATTGCATGACAGATAGAGACTGAGTGTGAACAAATGGGGCCTTTGTTTTCTTTTCCTAGTGCTACCTCACACACATGAGGGGGGAGGGGGATGGTATTCCATGTGTGGCGAGGTGGCGATGGGAATGAATAAAGGCAGACAGTGTGAATTGTGTGCATAGGTATATATGTGTGTGTCTGTGTGTGTATATATCAATACATACAATTAGGTTTTCTATATACACTTACTAGACACAGTTTAATTATCTCTAATGATGGTACAAGGCAAGTTTTTATATATATACTAACTAGACACACTTTAATTACTAGACACACTTTAATTATCTTTAATGATGGCACAAGGCATGTTTTTAAATATATACTAACAAGACACACTTTAATTATCTTTAATGATGGCACAAGGCATGTTTTTATATATATACTAACTAGACACACTTTAATTATCTTTAATGATGGTACAAGGCATGTTTTTATATATATACTAACTAGACACACTTTAATTATCTCTAATGAGGGTACAAGGCATGTTTTTATATATATACTAACTAGACACACTTTAATTATCTTTAATGATGGTACAAGGCATGTTTTTATATATATACTAACTAGACACACTTTATCTTTAATGATGGTACAAGGCATGTTTTTATATATATACTAACTAGACACACTTTAATTATCTCTAATGATGGCACAAGGCATGTTTTCATGTCTGCTTCAATTACATACATCTGTTTTTCACTAACTTCATACTCAAAACTCACATTTCCCATGATGTACACACCCCTAACTACTATGATTTTAAAACTATTCTCAAAAATTTTAATTTTAAAGTCTTCTTACGCATCTTTTAATTAACGAATACACTAGCATTGTTCATTACAAATATATTATGACAAATTAATATCTAAAATAAAATTAACTGCTGATATATATATATATTTGCGCCCTTCAGTGAAGTTCCCATTTGCTCCCTTGTCTTACGCACTTTATTTACCTCCTTCCAGAACATCTTTTTATTCTCCCTAAAATTTAATGATACTCTCTCACCCCAACTCTCATTTGCCCTTTTTTCACCTCTTGCACCTTTCTCTTGACCTCCTGTCTCTTTCTTTTATACGTCTCCCACTCAATTTCATTTTTTCCCTGCAAAAATCGTCCAAATGCCTCTCTCTTCTCTTTCACTAATACTCTTACTTCTTCATCCCACCACTCACTACCCTTTCTAATCAACCCACCTCCCACTCTTCTCATGCCACAAGCATCTTTTGCGCAATCCATCACTGATTCCCTAAATACATCCCATTCCTCCCCCACTCCCCTTACTTCCATTGTTCTCACCTTTTTCCATTCTGTACTCAGTCTCTCCTGGTACTTCCTCACACAAGTCTCCTTCCCAAGCTCACTTACTCTCACCACCCTCTTCACCCCAACATTCACTCTTCTTTTCTGGAAACCCATACAAATCTTCACCTTAGCCTCCACAAGATAATGATCAGACATCCCTCCAGTTGCACCTCTCAGCACATTAACATCCAAAAGTCTCTCTTTCGCGCACCTGTCAATTAACATGTAATCCAGTAACGCAAATGGGGAGGTGATAACAAGTAGTGGTGATGTGAGAAGGAGATGGAGTGAGTATTTTGAAGGTTTGTTGAATGTGTTTGATGATAGAGTGGCAGATATAGGGTGTTTTGGTCGAGGTGGTGTGCAAAGTGCGAGGGTTAGGGAAAATGATTTGGTAAACAGAGAAGAGGTAGTAAAAGCTTTGCGGAAGATGAAAGCCGGCAAGGCAGCAGGTTTGGATGGTATTGCAGTGGAATTTATTAAAAAAGGGGGTGACTGTATTGTTGACTGGTTGGTAAGGTTATTTAATGTATGTATGACTCATGGTGAGGTGCCTGAGGACTGGCGGAATGCGTGCATAGTGCCATTGTACAAAGGCAAAGGGGATAAGAGTGAGTGCTCAAATTACAGAGGTATAAGTTTGTTGAGTATTCCTGGTAAATTGTATGGGAGGGTATTGATTGAGAGGGTGAAGGCATGTACAGAGCATCAGATTGGGGAAGAGCAGTGTGGTTTCAGAAGTGGTAGAGGATGTGTGGATCAGGTGTTTGCTTTGAAGAATGTATGTGAGAAATACTTAGAAAAGCAAATGGATTTGTATGTAGCATTTATGGATCTGGAGAAGGCATATGATAGAGTTGATAGAGATGCTCTGTGGAAGGTATTAAGAATATATGGTGTGGGAGGCAAGTTGTTAGAAGCAGTGAAAAGTTTTTATCGAGGATGTAAGGCATGTGTACGTGTAGGAAGAGAGGAAAGTGATTGGTTCTCAGTGAATGTAGGTTTGCGGCAGGGGTGTGTGATGTCTCCATGGTTGTTTAATTTGTTTATGGATGGGGTTGTTAGGGAGGTGAATGCAAGAGTTTTGGAAAGAGGGGCAAGGATAAAGTCTGTTGGGGATGAGAGAGCTTGGGAAGTGAGTCAGTTGTTGTTCGCTGATGATACAGCGCTGGTGGCTGATTCATGTGAGAAACTGCAGAAGCTGGTGACTGAGTTTGGTAAAGTGTGTGAAAGAAGAAAGTTGAGAAACTGCAGAAGCTGGTGACTGAGTTTGGTAAAGTGTGTGAAAGAAGAAAGTTAAGAGTAAATGTGAATAAGAGCAAGGTTATTAGGTACAGTAGGGTTGAGGGTCAAGTCAATTGGGAGGTGAGTTTGAATGGAGAAAAACTGGAGGAAGTGAAGTGTTTTAGATATCTGGGAGTGGATCTGGCAGCGGATGGAAACATGGAAGTGGAAGTGGATCATAGGGGAGGGGGCGAAAATTCTGGGAGCCTTGAAGAATGTGTGGAAGTCGAGAACATTATCTCGGAAAGCAAAAATGGGTATGTTTGAAGGAATAGTGGTTCCAACAATGGTGTATGGTTGCGAGGCGTGGACTATGGATAGAGTTGTGCGCAGGAGGATGGATGTGCTGGAAATGAGATGTTTGAGGACAATGTGTGGTGTGAGGTGGTTTGATCGAGTAAGTAACGTAAGGGTAAGAGAGATGTGTGGAAATAAAAAGAGCGTGGTTGAGAGAGCAGAAGAGGGTGTTTTGAAATGGTTTGGGCACATGGAGAGAATGAGTGAGGAAAGATTGACCAAGAGGATATATGTGTCGGAGGTGGAGGGAACGAGGAGAAGAGGGAGACCAAATTGGAGGTGGAAAGATGGAGTGAAAAAGATTTTGTGTGATCGGGGCCTGAACATGCAGGAGGGTGAAAGGAGGGCAAGGAATAGAGTGAATTGGAGCGATGTGGTATACCGGGGTTGACGTGCTGTCAGTGGATTGAATCAAGGTATGTGAAGCGTCTGGGGTAAACCATGGAAAGCTGTGTAGGTATGTATATTTGCGTGTGTGGACGTATGTATATACATGTGTATGGGGGTGGGTTGGGCCATTTCTTTCGTCTGTTTCCTTGCGCTACCTCGCAAACGCGGGAGACAGCGACAAAGCAAAAAAAAAAAAAAAAAAATATATATATATATATATATATATATATATATATATATATATATATATATATATATATATATATATATTTTTTCATACTATTTGCCATTTCCCGCAATGGCGAGGTAGCGTTAAGAACAGAGAACTGGGCCTTAGAGGGAATATCCTCACCTGACCCCCTTCTCTGTTCCTTCTTTTGGAAAATTAAAAAAACCAAGAGAGGGGAGGATTTCCAGCCCCCCACTCCCTCCCCTTTTAGTCGCCTTCTATGACACGCAGGGAATACGTGGGAAGTATTCTTTCTCCCCTATCCCCAGGGATAAGACACTTAGGTATATGAAAATTACAGAACAAAGAAACATTTCTAATTATACTCACCCCGTGCTCTAACTGATGCAAGCATACAAGTTAGTAATCTTTTGCTAATTGACTCATCAATAACTGAGAGAAGACAAGCAAAAGAGACTTTGGCAGGATGGGAGGCAACGAGAGCTTTCGGTGGAGGCTGAGGTTCAGAGGTCAATAATGCAAGGAGTTCCTCACAGGGGGTAAGCATCATCCCTTCCTCTCGAGTAACCTGCAGATATTTATATTCTTAATATTCTTGGTCAGAAAGGGAAAAGAAAAAAGTATGTGTTAACTACTACCAATACCACACATCATAATCTTTTGACATTTCTTTCATTCTCAGTTGTTTGCAATTCCCATTATCATCAAGGTAACGGCAGGAACCTACAAATAGAAATGGCCCCAATTGCTCACATCCATTCTCTAGCAGACATGTGTACTGCACCAAAACCAAAACTCCCCATTCATGATGAAGCCCACAGACCTCTCTGCAATTTCCCCCTGCCATTTTACATAACCAGGTTTTGTCCAATGCCAACACATTGTCCCTTGCGCCAGGGTCTCTGAAAGGATTCTGATCAGGGGGTACCAAGTTTCCTACAGGTTCCCTTCCCTTCTCCATTAGCCATCTTGTTTTTAAACACAATGCTTTTATGCCATGAGCTGTAAGGCCAAAAAGGCATGGAGGATGAGAGAGGGGTGGAATGGAGCACTCAACTGATCTCTATTTGTGGTCTTATGCTCCAATACTCCCACCAAGATTATTATACATAAATATTGATAAAATATAAATACAAGAGCAATACAATACAAATACAAGGACAAGAGCAAAAGGAAGGAGTAGCACTACTCATGAAGCAGGAGTTCTGGGAGTATGTGATAGAGTTTAAGAAAGTAAACTCTACATTGATATGGGTAAAAGTGAAATTGGATGGAAAAAGAGACGGGTGATTATTGGTGCCTATGAGCTTGGTCATGAGAAGAAAGATCATGAGAG
Source organism: Panulirus ornatus (assembly GCF_036320965.1). Classification (NCBI taxonomy): domain Eukaryota; kingdom Metazoa; phylum Arthropoda; class Malacostraca; order Decapoda; family Palinuridae; genus Panulirus; species Panulirus ornatus. The sequence continues at coordinate 496,366 of NC_092268.1, read as the reverse complement.
GCAAGTGTTTTGAGAGCAGCTTAGTGTGTTAGCAGCTTTGATGCACGAGACTGGGTTATAGCAATGGGTGATTTGAATGCAAAGGTGAGTAATGTGGAAGTTGATGGTATAATTGGTGTACTTGGGGTGTTCGGTGTTGTAAATGGGAATGGTGAAGAGCTTGTAGTTTTATGTGCTTCAGATCCATGTATGCCACATACAAATCATCCCTTTTCTTTGAGTATTTCTGACATATTCAAGGCAAACATCTGATACAAACATTCTATACCACTCCTGAAACCACAATCCTTCCCCAGTTTGATCCTCTGTGCATACCATCATCATCTAAATCATCATCACTCTTCCAAACAACTTAAGTATGTTCAACAAACTTGTGCCTCTAATTCAAACACTCGTCTTTGTCCCCTTTGCCCTAATGATATTATTACAGGCTATCTGGCAATCCTCTAGCATCTAATCATGACCCATACAAAATTGATAATCCTAGACACTTTATCAAGATCCACATACACACTGAAAATCCTAACTAACCAAAAACAAGAAAGTCACTCACTCACTTGTGAAATTCAACTGCAATACCATCCACTCAGCCTTCCCACATTTCATCATATGGAAAACTTTCACAACCTTTTTTTCACCAAAATCACTTGATATAACTCTCTCATTTTATGT
>NC_092268.1:451472-495594 GCF_036320965.1 Panulirus ornatus | reverse complement strand
TACATTGACTTAAAGTGCAGGGAATTTACGAGTTAGCCAACTGGGAACGTGATCCATCGATAAACAGGAAACCAAATATAGACATCCTATGTGTATAAAACCAACATGTTTAGTAGCCAGTATAATGCAGTATTAGCCATATAAAGGACTCAGTTTGCATACTGGTTTGCATTGCAAGAGTATGCCTACTTGAATCACATTTACAAAGTGATATCCCCTCAAATTCTCAAAAATGTTTCCATTGTTTATTATCTTTTTAACATATACTTTCCCACGATTATCAACAAACTTATACTCTGTAATTTGAAACATCACTTTATCTCCCCTTAGCTTATTGTACAACAGCGCTATGCATGTCAGTCCACCAATCTCAGGCACTGCACCATGAACCAAACATACACTGAATTCCTCACAAACCAGTCAACAACATGGTCACCCCCTTTTTGTAATAAATTCCACTGCAATGCATCCAAGTATATATATACAAACACAAATGTATTGATAAGCTCTTAAAATATATATTATTATAAATTTTACCCAATTTGTAGCATTCAAAATATAAGAGCAATAAACTTGCACAAAAGAACATATTAATTTTGCAAACAGTTATACACATGATAATATAACACCAATAAACATCATATTAATATTATTCAATTAATACACACAAGCAAATAATAAAATCATCTACAATAGTATACAATAAATGCAAATATTTCACTATATATAGCAATTACAATATACCTTATAATATGAAAGTTACACTTATGCTAATATACAAGTAAGACACATACTAACATACTACTTATAATCATATCAAACTAATACACTTAATATTCACTACAAAGGCAACTGTAATTAAACAAATAATACAGCTGAAATACAACAAATACACCTAATAGAATATACACACAATATACATATAAAAATAACACACCTATCAATATCTAAAATGGGAAACAGAAGAAGGAGTCACGCGGGGAGTGCTCATCCTCCTCGAAGGCTCAGACGGGTGTCTAAATGTGTGTACATGTAACCAAGAAGTGAAAAAAGGAGAGATAGGTAGTATGTTTGAGGAAAGGAACCTGGATGTTTTGGCTCTATAACCTCTATATGGGAAACAGAAGAAGGAGTCACGCGGGGAGTGCTCATCCTCCTCGAAGGCTCAGACTGGGGTGTCTAAATGTGTGTGGATGTAACCAAGATGTGAAAAAAGGAGAGATAGGTAGTATGTTTGAGGAAAGGAACCTGGATGTTTTGGCTCTGAGTGAAACAAAACTCAAGGGTAAAGGGGAAGAGTGGTTTGGGAATGTCTTGGGAGTAAAGTCAGGGGTTAGTGAGATGACAAGAGCAAGGGAAGAAGTAGCACTACTCCTGAAACAGGAGTTGTGTGAGTATGTGATAGAATGTAAGAAAGTAAATTCTCGATTAATATGGGTAAAACTGAAAGTTGATGGAGAGAGATGGGTGATTATTGGTGCATATGCACCTGGGCATGAGAAGAAAGATCATGAGAGGCAAGTGTTTTGGGAGCAGCTGAATGAGTGTGTTAGTGGTTTTGATGCACGAGACCGGGTTATAGTGATGGGTGATTTGAATGCAAAGGTGAGTAATGTGGCAGTTGAGGGAATAATTGGTATACATGGGGTGTTCAGTGTTGTAAATGGAAATGGTGAAGAGCTTGTAGATTTATGTGCTGAAAAAGGACTGGTGATTGGGGATACCTGGTTTAAAAAGCGAGATATAGATAAGTATACGTATGTAAGTAGGAGAGATGGCCAGAGAGCGTTATTGGATTACGTGTTAATTGACAGGCGTGCGAAAGAGAGACTTTTGGATGTTAATGTGCTGAGAGGTGCAACTCGAGGGATGTCTGATCATTATCTTGTGGAGGTTAAGGTGAAGATTTGTATGGGTTTTCAGAAAAGAAGAGTGAATGTTGGGGTGAAGAGGGTGGTGAGAGTAAGGGAGCTTGGGAAGGAGACTTGTGTGAGGAAGTACCAGGAGAGACTGAGTACAGAATGGAAAAAGGTGAGAACAATGGAAGTAAGGGGAGTGGGGGAGGAATGGGATGTATTTAGGGAATCAGTGATGGATTGCACAAAAGATGCTTGTGGCATGAGAAGAGTGGGAGGTGGGTTGATTAGAAAGGGTAGTGAGTGGTGGGATGAAGAAGTAAGATTATTAGTGAAAGAGAAGAGAGAGGCATTTGGACGATTTTTGCAGGGAAAAAATGAAATTGAGTGGGAGATGTATAAAAGAAAGAGACAGGAGGTCAAGAGAAAGGTGCAAGAGGTGAAAAAGAGAGCAAATGAGAGTTGGGGTGAGAGAGTATCATTAAATTTTAGGAAGAATGAAAAGATGTTTTGGAAGGAGGTAAATAATGTGTGTAAGACAAGGAAGCAAATGGGAACTTCAGTGAAGGGCGCAAATGGGGAGGTGATAACAAGTAGTGGTGATGTGAGAAGGAGATGGAGCGAGTATTTTGTAGGTTTGTTGAATGTGTTTGATGATAGAGTGGCAGATATAGGGTGTTTTGGTCGAGGTGGTGTGCAAAGTGAGAGGGTTAGGGAAAATGATTTGGTAAACAGAGAAGAGGTAGCAAAAGCTTTGCGGATGATGAAAGCCGGCAAGGCAGCAGGTTTGGATGGTATTGCAGTGGAATTTATTAAAAAAGGGGGTGACTGTACTGTTGACTGGTTGGTAAGGTTATTTAATGTATGTATGACTCATGGTGAGGTGCCTGAGGATTGGCGGAATGCGTGCATAGTGCCACTGTACAAAGGCAAAGGGGATAAGAGTGAGTGCTCAAATTACAGAGGTATAAGTTTGTTGAGAATTCCTGGTAAATTATATGGGAGGGTATTGATTGAGAGGGTGAAGGCATGTACAGAGCATCAGATTGGGGAAGAGCAGTGTGGTTTCAGAAGTGGTAGAGGATGTGTGGATCAGGTGTTTGCTTTGAAGAATGTATGTGAGAAATACTTAGAAAAGCAAATGGATTTGTATGTAGCATTTATGGATCTGGAGAAGGCATATGATAGAGTTGATAGAGATGCTCTGTGGAAGGTATTAAGAATATAAGGTGTGGGAGGCAAGTTGTTAGAAGCAGTGAAAAGTTTTTATCAAGGATGTAAGGCATGTGTACGTGTAGGAAGAGACGAAAGTGATTGGTTCTCAGTGAATGTTGGTTTGCGGCAGGGGTGTGTGATGTCTCCATGGTTGTTTAATTTGTTTATGGATGGGGTTGTTTGGGAGGTGAATGCAAGAGTTTTGGAAAGAGGGGCAAGTATGAAGTCTGTTGTGGATGAGAGAGCTTGGGAAGTGAGTCAGTTGTTGTTCGCTGATGAAAAAGTGCTGGTGGCTGATTCATGTGAGAAACTGCAGAAGCTGGTGACTGAGTTTGGTAAAGTGTGTGAAAGAAGAAAGTTAAGAGTAAATGTGAATAAGAGCAAGGTTATTAGGTACAGTAGGGTTGAGGGTCAAGTCAATTGGGAGGTAAGTTTGAATGGAGAAAAACTGGAGGAAGTAAAGTGTTTTAGATATCTGGGAGTGGATCTGGCAGCAGATGAAACCATGGAAGCGGAAGTGAATCATAGGGTGGGGGAGGGGGCAAAAATCCTGGGAGCCTTGAAGAATGTGTGGAAGTCGAGAACATTATCTCAGAAAGCAAAAATGGGTATGTTTGAAGGAATAGTGGTTCCAACAATGTTGTATGGTTGCGAGGCGTGGGCTATGGATAGAGTTGTGCGCAGGAGGGTGGGTGTGCTGGAAATGAGATGTTTGAGGACAATGTGTGGTGTGAGGTGGTTTGATCGAGTAAGTAATGTAAGGGTAAGAGAGATGTGTGGAAATAAAAAGAGCGTGGTTGAGAGAGCAGAAGAGGGTGTTTTGAAATGGTTTGGGCACATGGAGAGAATGAGTGAGGAAAGATTGACCAAGAGGATATATGTGTCGGAGGTGGAGGGAACAAGGAGAAGTGGGAGACCAAATTGGAGGTGGAAAGATGGAGTGAAAAAGATTTTGTGTGATCGGGGCCTGAACATGCAGGAGGGTGAAAGGAGGGCAAGGAATAGAGTGAATTGGATCGATGTGGTATACCGGGGTTGACGTGCTGTCAGTGGATTGAATCAGGGCATGTGAAGCGTCTGGGGTAATCCATGGAAAGTTGTGTGGGGCCTGGATGTGGAAAGGGAGCTGTGGTTTCGGGCATTATTGCGTGACAGCTGGAGACTGAGTGTGAATGAATGGGGCCTTTGTTGTCTTTTCCTAGTGCTACCTCGCACACATGAGGGGGGAAGGGATGGTATTCCATGTGTGGCGAGGTGGTGATGGGAATGAATAGGGGCAGACAGTGTGAATTGTGTGCATGGGTATATATGTATGTGTCTGTGTGTGTATATATATGTGTACATTGAGATGTATAGGTATGTATATTTGCGTGTGTGGGCATGTGTGTGTGTACATTGTGTATGGGGGTGGGTTGTGCCATTTCTTTCGTCTGTTTCCTTGCGCTACCTCGCAAACGCGGGAGACAGCGACAAAGCAAAATAAAAAAAATAAATAAATCAATAATACGCTTACCATTCTAAACTAAATAAACATTAGATTATCATTTATACTCATCATTTCAAACTAATGCGCATGATCATATCATTGTAATACACTTCAACATATAACATCAATACCCATCGCAATATACAAGTAATACACCTCATAATATCAAACCATTACAATATCAAAACTTAGAACGCAATACAGCGAATGTTGTAAAATCAATTTCAACCAATACACATCATATCAATGCAATTTCACTCAGAACATACAAAATCTTTAAACTCTGAAACTTATCATTTCAAATATTACCTAATAAGCCTCATATTAAACTAATACATCTAGTAAAAAACAATCCAAATTACACAATTTATCAGTATGCATAACAAAAAACCTAACCTCCCTACTACTCGAAAGCTTCTTTAAACTTTACTTTCACTTCACACCCATCACCGACACTAAAACTGCACTAATGTCAGTCAACATGCCGAGCAACACACAACTTTTGTTCATTAATACTTCATACTATTCGCCATTTCCCGCGTTAGCAAGGTAGCGTTAAGAACAGAGGACTGGACCTTTGAGGGAATATCCTCACCTGGCCCCCTTCTCTGTTCCTTCTTTTGGAAAATTAAAAAACTGAGAGGGGAGGATTTCCAGCCCCCCACTCCCTTCCCTTTTAGTCGCCTTCTACGACACACAGGGAATACGTGGGAAGTATTCTTTCTCCCCTATCTCTTATCTTTTTTTTTTTTTTTGCTTTGTCGCTGTGTCCCGCGTTTGCGAGGTAGCGCAAGGAAACAGACGAAAGAAATGGCCCAACCCACCCCCATACACATGTATTTACATACACGTCCACACACGCAAATATACATACCTACACAGCTTTCCATGGTTTACCCCAGACGCTTCACATGCCCTGATTCAATCCACTGACAGCACGTCAACCCCGGTATACCACATCGATCCAATTCACTCTATTCCTTGCCCTCCTTTCACCCTCCTGCAGGTTCAGGCCCCAATCACACAAAATCTTTTTCACTCCATCTTTCCACCTCCAATTTGGTCTCCCACTTCTCCTTGTTCCCTCCACCTCCGACACATATATCCTCTTGGTCAATCTTTCCTCACTCATTCTCTCCATGTGCCCAAACCATTTCAAAAGACCCTCTTCTGCTCTCTCAACCATGCTCTTTTTATTTCCACACATCCCTCTTACCCTTACGTTACTTACTCGATCAAACCACCTCACACCACACATTGTCCTCAAACATCTCATTTCCAGCACATCCACCCTCCTGTGCACAACTCTATCCATAGCCCACGCCTCGCAACCATACAACATTGTTGGAAACACTATTCCTTCAAACATACCCATTTTTGCTTTCTGAGATAATGTTCTCGACTTCCACACATTCTTCAAGGCTCCCAGGATTTTTGCCCCCTCCCCCACCCTATGATCCACTTCCGCTTCCATGGTTCCATCCGCTGCCAGATCCACTCCCAGATATCTAAAACACTTTACTTCCTCCTGTTTTTCTCCATTCAAACTTACCTCCCAATTGGCTTGACCCTCAACCCTACTGTACCTAATTACCTTGCTCTTATTCACATTTACTCTTAACTTTCTTCTTTCACACACCTTACCAAACTCAGTCACCAGCTTTTGCAGTTTCTCACATGAATCAGCCACCAGCGCTGTATCATCAGCGAACAACAACTGACTCATTTCCCAAGCTCTCTCATCCACAACAGACTTCATCCTTGCCCCTCTTTCCAAAACTCTTGCATTCACCTCCCTAACAACCCCATCCATAAACAAATTAAACAACCATGGAGACATCACACACCCCTGCCACAAACCTACATACACTGAGAACCAATCACTTTCCTCTCTTCCTACACGTACACATGCCTTACATCCTCGATAAAAACTTTTCACTGCTTCTAACAACTTGCCTCCCACACCATATATTCTTAATACCTTCCACAGAGCATCTCTATCAACTCTATCATATGCCTTCTCCAGATCCATAAATGCTACATACAAATCCATTTGCTTTTCTAAGTATTTCTCACATACATTCTTCAAAGCAAACACCTGATCCACACATCCTCTACCATTTCTGAAACCACACTGCTCTTCCCCAATCTGATGCTCTGTACATGCCTTCACCCTCTCAATCAATACCCTCCCATATAATTTACCAGGAACACTCAACAAACTTATACCTCTGAAATTTGAGCACTCTCTTATCCCCTTTGCCTTTGTACAATGGCACTATGCACGCATTCCGCCAATCCTCAGGCACCTCACCATGAGACATACATACATTAAATAACCTTACCAACCAGTCAATAATACAGTCACCCCCTTTTTTAGTAAATTCCACTGCAATACCATCCAAACCTGCTGCCCTATCCCTTAATACTAAAAATTCACCTCCTATGTCAGGAAGTTACATCTCACTGCCTTATCTTCCATTATATAGGTTACAATAATAACTAACAATTAAATGTGTTATTCTTATTGTGTACATGTCCTGCATCCAAGGTCAGGTCATACAACGCTTTAATAAATCACTTTAAAAAATACAATTGTCTTACATTCATAACATTTCCCATAAGAAAAATCATCATCATTCATGCTAAATCAACACTTTCATTTATTCTCAAAACACATATACACACCTACCAATGCAACATATAAATCATTTAATAAAAAAGTACATTACTTATCCAAAAAGTATACTTGGTCAATAACCTAAACATGTCCACGTGTTGAACTTTCACACATTTGCACCTACTCAATCCCTACATCTAATCATATCAAAATATCACAACCAATATATATACTAATACAACTAATAATGATATTTTCCAATTAATATAACACAAAAGTAACACATAAAATATTCTTCTACTTCAAAAACAATAACAATCCTATGACAGCTTAATTTCTCCTTTTCAACAAGTTACATTTGAAATGCACTTATGTCAACCAACACCACAACAAACACAACTTACACCCTACATTTCAGTTAATAATAATTTACCTCCAACATAAGGTCTGATAAGGTTTCAAGAGATTAGGTGGACTTTTTATATCAAATACATAATTTTACATTCTCTGAAATCTATACATTTCACCTACAATTCATTTAATATAACCATAACCATTTTCTGGAAGGAGGTAAATAAAGTGCGTAAGACAAGGGAGCAAATGGGAACTGCAGTGAAGGGCGCAAATGGGGAGGTGATAACAAGTAGTGGTGATGTGAGAAGGAGATGGAGTGAGTATTTTGAAGGTTTGTTGAATGTGTTTGATGATAGAGTGGCAGATATAGGGTGTTTTGGTCAATGTGGTGTGCAAAGTGAGTGGGTTAGGGAAAATGATTTGGTAAACAGAGAAGAGGTAGCAAAAGATTTGCGGAAGATGAAAGCCGGCAAGGCAGCAGGTTTGGATGGTATTGCAGTGGAATCTATTAAAAAAGGGGGTGACTGTATTGTTGACTGGTTGGTAAGGTTATTTAATGTATGTATGTCTCATGGTGAGGTGCCTGAGGATTGGCGGAATGCATGCATAGTGCCATTGTACAAAGGCAAAGGGGATAAGAGTGAGTGCTCAAATTACAGAGGTATAAGTTTGTTTAGTATTCCTGGTAAATTATATGGGAGAGTATTGATTGAGAGGGTGAAGGCATGTACAGAGCATCAGATTGGGGAAGAGCAGTGTGGTTTCAGAAGTGGTAGAGGATGTGTGGATCAGGAGTTTGCTTTGAAGAATGTGAGAAATACTTAGAAAAGCAAATGAATTTGTATGTAGCATTTATGGATCTGGACAAGGTATATGACAGAGTTGATAGAGATGCTCTGTGGAAGGTATTAAGAATATATGGTGTGGAAGGCAAGTTGTTAGAAGCAGTGAAAAGTTTTTATCGAGGATGTAAGGCATGTGTACGTGTAGGAAGAGAGGAAAGTGATTGGTTCTCAGTGAATGTAGGTTTGCGGCAGGGGTGTGTGATGTCTCCATGGGTGTTTAATTTGTTTATGGATGGGGTTGTTAGGGAGGTGAATGCAAGAGTTTTGGAAAGAGGGGCAAGTATGAAGTCTGTTGTGGATGAGAGAGCTTGGGAAGTGAGTCAGTTCTTGTTCGCTGATGACACAGCGCTGGTGGCTGATTCATGTGAGAAACTGCAGAAGCTGGTGACTGAGTTTGGTAAAGTGTGTGAAAGAAGAAAGTTAAGAGTAAATGTGAATAAGAGCAAGGTTATTAGGTACAGTAGGGTTGAGGGTCAAGTCAATTGGGAGGTAAGTTTGAATGGAGAAAAACTGGAGGAAGTAAAGTGTTTTAGATATCTGGGAGTGGATCTGGCAGCGGATGGAACCATAGAAGCGGAAGTGAATCATAGGGTGGGGGAGGGGGCGAAAATCCTGGGAGCCTTGAAGAATGTGTGGCAGTCGAGAACATTATCTCGGAAAGCAAAAATGGGTATGTTTGAAGGAATAGTGATTCCAACAATGTTGTATGGTTGCGAGGCGTGGGCTATGGATAGAGTTGTGCGCAGGAAGGTGGATGTGCTGGATATGAGATGTTTAAGGACAATGTGTGGAGTGAGGTGGTTTGATCGTGTAAGTAATGTAAGGGTAAGAGAGATGTGTGGAAATAAAAAGAGCGTGGTTGAGAGAGCAGAAGAGGGTGTTTTGAAATGGTTTGGTCACATGGAGAGAATGAGTGAGGAAAGATTGACCAAGAGGATATATGTGTCGGAGGTGGAGGGAACGAGGAGAAGTGAGAGACCAAATTGGAGGTGGAAAGATGGAGTGAAAAAGATTTTGTGTGATCGGGGCCTGAACATGCAGGAGGGTGAAAGGAGGGCAAGGAATAGAGTGAACTGGATCGATGTGGTATACCAGGGTTGACGTGCTGTCAGTGGATTGAATCAGGGCATGTGAAGCGTCTAGGGTAAACCATGGAAAGTTGTGAGGGGCCTGGATGTGGAAAGGGAGCTGTGGTTTCGGGCATTATTGCATGACAGATAGAGACTGAGTGTGAACAAATGGGGCCTTTGTTTTCTTTTCCTAGTGCTACCTCACACACATGAGGGGGGAGGGGGATGGTATTCCATGTGTGGCGAGGTGGCGATGGGAATGAATAAAGGCAGACAGTGTGAACTGTGTGCATAGGTATATATGTGTGTGTCTGTGTGTGTATATATCAATACATACAATTAGGTTTTCTATATACACTTACTAGACACAGTTTAATTATCTCTAATGATGGTACAAGGCAAGTTTTTATATATATACTAACTAGACACACTTTAATTACTAGACACACTTTAATTATCTTTAATGATGGCACAAGGCATGTTTTTAAATATATACTAACAAGACACACTTTAATTATCTTTAATGATGGCACAAGGCATGTTTTTATATATATACTAACTAGACACACTTTAATTATCTTTAATGATGGTACAAGGCATGTTTTTATATATATATACTAACTAGACACACTTTAATTATCTCTAATGAGGGTACAAGGCATGTTTTTATATATATACTAACTAGACACACTTTAATTATCATTAATGATGGTACAAGGCATGTTTTTATATATATACTAACTAGACACACTTTATCTTTAATGATGGTACAAGGCATGTTTTTATATATATACTAACTAGACACACTTTAATTATCTCTAATGATGGCACAAGGCATGTTTTCATGTCTGCTTCAATTACATCTGTTTTTCACTAACTTCATACTCAAAACTCACATTTCCCATGATGTACACACCCCTAACTACTATGATTTTAAAACTATTCTCAAAAATTTTAATTTTAAAGTCTTCTTACGCATCTTTTAATTAACGAATACACTAGCATTGTTCATTACAAATATATTATGACAAATTAATATCTAAAATAAAATTAACTGCTGATATATATATATATTTGCGCCCTTCAGTGAAGTTCCCATTTGCTCCCTTGTCTTACGCACTTTATTTACCTCCTTCCAGAACATCTTTTTATTCTCCCTAAAATTTAATGATACTCTCTCACCCCAACTCTCATTTGCCCTTTTTTCACCTCTTGCACCTTTCTCTTGACCTCCTGTCTCTTTCTTTTATACGTCTCCCACTCAATTTCATTTTTTCCCTGCAAAAATCGTCCAAATGCCTCTCTCTTCTCTTTCACTAATACTATTACTTCTTCATCCCACCACTCACTACCCTTTCTAATCAACCCACCTCCCACTCTTCTCATGCCACAAGCATCTTTTGCGCAATCCATCACTGATTCCCTAAATACATCCCATTCCTCCCCCACTCCCCTTACTTCCATTGTTCTCACCTTTTTCCATTCTGTACTCAGTCTCTCCTGGTACTTCCTCACACAAGTCTCCTTCCCAAGCTCACTTACTCTCACCACCCTCTTCACCCCAACATTCACTCTTCTTTTCTGGAAACCCATACAAATCTTCACCTTAGCCTCCACAAGATAATGATCAGACATCCCTCCAGTTGCACCTCTCAGGACATTAACATCCAAAAGTCTCTCTTTCGCGCGCCTGTCAATTAACACGTAATCCAATAATGCAAATGGGGAGGTGATAACAAGTAGTGGTGATGTGAGAAGGAGATGGAGTGAGTATTTTGAAGGTTTGTTGAATGTGTTTGATGATAGAGTGGCAGATATAGGGTGTTTTGGTCGAGGTGGTGTGCAAAGTGCGAGGGTTAGGGAAAATGATTTGGTAAACAGAGAAGAAGTAGTAAAAGCTTTGCGGAAGATGAAAGCCGGCAAGGCAGCAGGTTTGGATGGTATTGCAGTGGAATTTATTAAAAAAGGGGGTGACTGTATTGTTGACTGGTTGGTAAGGTTATTTAATGTATGTATGACTCATGGTGAGGTGCCTGAGGACTGGCGGAATGCGTGCATAGTGCCATTGTACAAAGGCAAAGGGGATAAGAGTGAGTGCTCAAATTACAGAGGTATAAGTTTGTTGAGTATTCCTGGTAAATTGTATGGGAGGGTATTGATTGAGAGGGTGAAGGCATGTACAGAGCATCAGATTGGGGAAGAGCAGTGTGGTTTCAGAAGTGGTAGAGGATGTGTGGATCAGGTGTTTGCTTTGAAGAATGTATGTGAGAAATACTTAGAAAAGCAAATGGATTTGTATGTAGCATTTATGGATCTGGAGAAGGCATATGATAGAGTTGATAGAGATGCTCTGTGGAAGGTATTAAGAATATATGGTGTGGGAGGCAAGTTGTTAGAAGCAGTGAAAAGTTTTTATCGAGGATGTAAGGCATGTGTACGTGTAGGAAGAGAGGAAAGTGATTCGTTCTCAGTGAAAGTAGGTTTGCGGCAGGGGTGTGTGATGTCTCCATGGTTGTTTAATTTGTTTATGGATGGGGTTGTTAGGGAGGTGAATGCGAGAGTTTTGGAAAGAGGGGCAAGGATAAAGTCTGTTGGGGATGAGAGAGCTTGGGAAGTGAGTCAGTTGTTGTTCGCTGATGATACAGCGCTGGTGGCTGATTCATGTGAGAAACTGCAGAAGCTGGTGACTGAGTTTGGTAAAGTGTGTGAAAGAAGAAAGTTGAGAAACTGCAGAAGCTGGTGACTGAGTTTGGTAAAGTGTGTGAAAGAAGAAAGTTAAGAGTAAATGTGAATAAGAGCAAGGTTATTAGGTACAGTAGGGTTGAGGGTCAAGTCAATTGGGAGGTGAGTTTGAATGGAGAAAAACTGGAGGAAGTGAAGTGTTTTAGATATCTGGGAGTGGATCTGGCAGCGGATGGAAACATGGAAGTGGAAGTGGATCATAGGGAGGGGGCGAAAATTCTGGGAGCCTTGAAGAATGTGTGGAAGTCGAGAACATTATCTCGGAAAGCAAAAATGGGTATGTTTGAAGGAATAGTGGTTCCAACAATGGTGTATGGTTGCGAGGCGTGGACTATGGATAGAGTTGTGCGCAGGAGGATGGATGTTCTGGAAATGAGATGTTTGAGGACAATGTGTGGTGTGAGGTGGTTTGATCGAGTAAGTAACGTAAGGGTGAGAGAGATGTGTGGAAATAAAAAGAGCGTGGTTGAGAGAGCAGAAGAGGGTGTTTTGAAATGGTTTGGGCACATGGAGAGAATGAGTGAGGAAAGATTGACCAAGAGGATATATGTGTCGGAGGTGGAGGGAACGAGGAGAAGAGGGAGACCAAATTGGAGGTGGAAAGATGGAGTGAAAAAGATTTTGTGTGATCGGGGCCTGAACATGCAGGAGGGTGAAAGGAGGGCAAGGAATAGAGTGAATTGGAGCGATGTGGTATACCGGGGTTGACGTGCTGTCAGTGGATTGAATCAAGGTATGTGAAGCATCTGGGGTAAACCATGGAAAGCTGTGTAGGTATGTATATTTGCGTGTGTGGACGTATGTATATACATGTGTATGGGGGTGGGTTGGGCCATTTCTTTCGTCTGTTTCCTTGCGCTACCTCGCAAACGCGGGAGACAGCGACAAAGGAAAAAAAAAAAAAAAAAAAAAAAAAAAAAATATATATATATATATATATATATATATATATATATATATATATATATATTTTTTTTTCATAATATTTGCCATTTCCCGCAATGGCGAGGTAGCGTTAAGAACAGAGAACTGGGCCTTAGAGGGAATATCCTCACCTGACCCCCTTCTCTGTTCCTTCTTTTGGAAAATTAAAAAAAACCAAGAGAGGGGAGGATTTCCAGCCCCCCACTCCCTCCCCTTTTAGTCGCCTTCTATGACACGCAGGGAATACGTGGGAAGTATTCTTTCTCCCCTATCCCCAGGGATAAGACACTTAGGTATATGAAAATTACAGAACAAAGAAACATTTCTAATTATACTCACCCCGTGCTCTAACTGATGCAAGCATACAAGTTAGTAATCTTTTGCTAATTGACTCATCAATAACTGAGAGAAGACAAGCAAAAGAGACTTTGGCAGGATGGGAGGCAACGAGAGCTTTCGGTGGAGGCTGAGGTTCAGAGGTCAATAATGCAAGGAGTTCCTCACAGGGGGTAAGCATCATCCCTTCCACTCGAGTAACCTGCAGATATCTATATTCTTAATATTCTTGGTCAGAAAGGGAAAAGAAAAAAGTATGTGTTAACTACTACCAATACCACACATCATAATCTTTTGACATTTCTTTCATTCCCAGTTGTTTGCAATTCCCATTATCATCAAGGTAACGGCAGGAACCTACAAATAGAAATGGCCCCAATTGCTCACATCCATTCTCTAGCAGACATGTGTACTGCACCAAAACCAAAACTCCCCATTCATGATGAAGCCCACAGACCTCTCTGCAATTTCCCCCTGCCATTTTACATAACCAGGTTCTGTCCAATGCCAACACATTGTCCCTTGCGCCAGGGTCTCTGAAAGGATTCTTATCAGGGGGTACCAAGTTTCCTACAGGTTCCCTTCCCTTCTCCATTAGCCATCTTGTTTTTAAACACAATGCTTTTATGCCATGAGCTGTAAGGCCAAAAAGGCGTGGAGGATGAGAGAGGGGTGGAATGGAGCACTCAACTGATCTCTATTTGTGGTCTTATGCTCCAATACTCCCACCAAGATTATTATACATAAATATTGATAAAATATAAATACAAGAGCAATACAATACAAATACAAGGACAAGAGCAAAAGGAAGGAGTAGCACTACTCATGAAGCAGGAGTTCTGGGAGTATGTGATAGAGTTTAAGAAAGTAAACTCTAGATTGATATGGGTAAAAGTGAAATTGGATGGAAAAAGAGATGGGTGATTATTGGTGCCTATGAGCTTGGTCATGAGAAGAAAGATCATGAGAGGCAAGTGTTTTGAGAGCAGCTTAGTGTGTTAGCAGCTTTGATGCATGAGACTGGGTTATAGCAATGGGTGATTTGAATGCAAAGGTGAGTAATGTGGAAGTTGATGGTATAATTGGTGTACTTGGGGTGTTCGGTGTTGTAAATGGGAATGGTGAAGAGCTTGTAGATTTATGTGCTTCAGATCCATGTATGCCACATACAAATCATCCCTTTTCTTTGAGTATTTCTGACATATTCAAGGCAAACATCTGATACAAACATTCTATACCACTCCTGAAACCACAATCCTTCCCCAGTTTGATCCTCTGTGCATACCATCATCTAAATCATCATCACTCTTCCAAACAACTTAAGTATGTTCAACAAACTTGTGCCTCTAATTCAAACACTCGTCTTTGTCCCCTTTGCCCTAATGATATTATTACAGGCTATCTGGCAATCCTCTAGCATCTAATCATGACCCATACAAAATTGATAATCCTAGACACTTTATCAAGATCCACATACACACTGAAAATCCTAACTAACCAAAAACAAGAAAGTCACTCACTCACTTGTGAAATTCAACTGCAATACCATCCACTCAGCCTTCCCACATTTCATCATATGGAAGACTTTCACATCCTTTTTCACCAAAATCACTTGACATAACTCTCTCATTTTATGTACTAGTAACACTCACATTTGCCTTCCTATCATCAAACACATTCAACATTCCTTGAAAGCACCGATTTTATCTCTGCTTCACTTCATCTCTGCCTATTACCACTTGTCCATGTGCCTCCTTTCACATCTGATCTCTTGTTTTTGTTTTCCTTACAAGATAATACTCCTTTCACCACATTTTCTTGTTCTCACTGATTTTTGCTTATGCTCACTCACCTAATTCTAATGTGATCTCTTTTTTCTGCCCCTGAATCTTCCTCTTAACCTCCTGCCACTTTCTAGGGTACATCTTCCAATCAATCGCAATCCTTCCTTGCAAGTAACATGCATACAGCTCTCTCTCTCTCTCTCTCTCTCTCTCTCTCTCTCTCTCTCTCTCTCTCTCTCTCTCTCTCACTAGCAAATTAACTTGATCCCGCCACTCACCATCCACCTTAAACATGCCACACACTTCTCTTGCATGTTTAAGGTGGATGACCACCTTAAATATATATACATATATATATATATATATATATATATATATATATATATATATATATATATATATATATATATATATATATATATATATATATATATATATATATATATATATATAATAAAAAAATATAAATATATATATAATATATAAATATATATATATAAATAAATATATATATATATATTTCCAGCACGTCCATCCTCCTGCGCACAACTCTATCCATAGCCCACGCCTCGCAACCATACAACATTGTTGGAAACACTATTCCTTCAAACATACCCATTTTTGCTTTCCGAGATAATGTTCTCGACTTCCACACATTCTTCAAGGCTCCCAGGATTTTCGCCCCCTCCCCCACCCTATGTTCCACTTCCGCTTCCATGGTTCCATCCGCTGCCAGATCCACTCCCAGTTATCTAAAATACTTTACAACCTCCAGTTTTTCTCCATTCAAACTTACCTCCCAATTGACTTGACCCTCAACCCTACTGTACCTAATAACCTTGCTCTTATTCACATTTACTCTTAACTTTCTTCTTTCACACACTTCACCAAACTCAGTCACCAGCTTCTGCAGTTTCTCACATGAATCTGCCACCAGCGCTGTATCATCAGTGAACAACAACTGACTCACTTCCCAAGCTCTCTCATCCACAACAGACTTCATACTTGCCCCTCTTTCCAAAACTCTTGCATTCACCTCCCTAACAACCCCATCCATAAACAAATTAAACAACCATGGAGACATCACACACCCCTGCCGCATACCTACATTCACTGAGAACCAATCACTTTCCTCTCTTCCTACACGTACACATGCCTTACATCCTCGATAAAAACTTTTCAATGCGTCTAACAACTTGCCTTCCACACCATATATTCTTAATACCTTCCACAGAGCATCTCTATCAACTCTATCATATGCCTTCTCCAGATCCAGAAATGCTACATACAAATCCATTTGCTTTTCTAAGTATTTCTCACATACATTCTTCAAAGCAAACACCTGATCCACACATCCTCTACCACTTCTGAAACCACACTGCTCTTCCCCAATCTGATGCTCTGTACATGCCTTCACCCTCTCAATCAATACCCTCCCATATAATTTACCAGGAATACTCAACAAACTTTTTTTTTTTTTTTTTTTTTTTTTTTATACTTTGTCGCTGTCTCCCGCGTTTGCGAGGTAGCGCAAGGAAACAGACGAAAGAAATGGCCCAACCCCCCCCCCCATACACATGTACATACACACGTCCACACACGCAAATATACATACCTACACAGCTTTCCATGGTTTACCCCAGACGCTTCACATGCCTTGATTCAATCCACTGACAGCACGTCAACCCCTGTATACCACATGACTCCAATTCACTCTATTCCTTGCCCTCCTTTCACCCTCCTGCATGTTCAGGCCCCGATCACACAAAATCTTTTTCACTCCATCTTTCCACCTCCAATTTGGTCTCCCTCTTCTCCTCGTTCCCTCCACCTCCGACACATATATCCTCTTGGTCAATCTCTCCTCACTCATTCTCTCCATGTGCCCAAACCATTTCAAAACACCCTCTTCTGCTCTCTCAACCACGCTCTTTTTATTTCCACACATCTCTCTTACCCTTACGTTACTTACTCGATCAAACCACCTCACACCACACATTGTCCTCAAACATCTCATTTCCAGCACATCCATCCTCCTGCGCACAACTCTATCCATAGCCCACG
The DNA here is from genome assembly GCF_036320965.1 of Panulirus ornatus. NCBI lineage: Eukaryota > Metazoa > Arthropoda > Malacostraca > Decapoda > Palinuridae > Panulirus > Panulirus ornatus. The sequence continues at coordinate 478,298 of NC_092268.1, read as the reverse complement.
CCTCGCAACCATACAACATTGTTGGAACCACTATTCCTTCAAACATACCCATTTTTGCTTTCCGAGATAATGTTCTCGACTTCCACACATTTTTCAAGGCTCCCAGATTTTCGCCCCCTCCCCCACCCTATGTTCCACTTCCGCTTCCATGGTTCCATCCGCTGCCAGATCCACTCCCAGTTATCTAAAATACTTTACAACCTCCAGTTTTTCTCCATTCAAACTTACCTCCCAATTGACTTGACCCTCAACCCTACTGTACCTAATAACCTTGCTCTTATTCACATTTACTCTTAACTTTCTTCTTTCACACACTTCACCAAACTCAGTCACCAGCTTCTGCAGTTTCTCACATGAATCTGCCACCAGCGCTGTATCATCAGTGAACAACAACTGACTCACTTCCCAAGCTCTCTCATCCACAACAGACTTCATACTTGCCCCTCTTTCCAAAACTCTTGCATTCACCTCCCTAACAACCCCATCCATAAACAAATTAAACAACCATGGAGACATCACACACCCCTGCCGCATACCTACATTCACTGAGAACCAATCACTTTCCTCTCTTCCTACACGTACACATGCCTTACATCCTCGATAAAAACTTTTCAATGCGTCTAACAACTTGCCTTCCACACCATATATTCTTAATACCTTCCACAGAGCATCTCTATCAACTCTATCATATGCCTTCTCCAGATCCAGAAATGCTACATACAAATCCATTTGCTTTTCTAAGTATTTCTCACATACATTCTTCAAAGCAAACACCTGATCCACACATCCTCTACCACTTCTGAAACCACACTGCTCTTCCCCAATCTGATGCTCTGTACATGCCTTCACCCTCTCAATCAATACCCTCCCATATAATTTACCAGGAATACTCAACAAACTTATACCTCTGTAATTTGAGCACTCACTCTTATCCCCTTTGCCTTTGTACAATGGCACTATGCAAGCATTCCGCCAATCCTCAGGCACCTCACCATGAGTCATACATACATTAAATAACCTTACCAACCAGTCAATAATACAGTCACTCCCTTTTTTAATAAATTCCACCGCAATACCATCCAAACCTGCTGCCTTCCCGGCTTTCATCTTCCACAAAGCTTTTACTACCTCTTCTCTGTTTACCAAATCATTTTCCCTAACCCTCTCACTTTGCACACCACCTCAACCAAAACACCCTATATCTACCACTCTATCATCAAACACATTCAACAAACATTAAAAATACTCACTCCATCTCCTTCTCACATCACCACTACTTGTTATCACCTCCCCATTTGCGCCCTTCACTGAAGTTCCCATTTGTTCCCTTGTCTTATGCACTTTATTTACCTCCTTCTAGAACATCTTTTTATTCTCCCTAAAATTTAATGACACTCTCTCATTTGCCCTCTTTTTCACCTCTTGCACCTTTCTCTTGACCTCCTGTCTCTTTCTTTTATACATCTCCCACTCAATTGCATTTTTTCCCTGCAAAAATTGTCCAAATGCCTCTCTCCTCTCTTTCACTAATAATCTTACTTCTTCATCCCACCACTCACTACCCTTTCTAATCAACCCAACTCCCACTCTTCTCATGCCACAAGCATCTTTTGCGCAATCCATCACTGATTCCCTAAATACATCCCATTCCTCCCCCACTCCCCTTACTTCCATTGTTCTCACCTTTTTCCATTCTGTACTCAGTCTCTCCTGGTACTCCCTCACACAAGTCTCCTTCCCAAGCTCACTTACTCTCACCATCCTCTTCACCCCAACATTCACTCTTCTTTTCTGAAAACCCATACAAATCTTCTTTCTGAAAACCCATACAAATCTTCACCTTAGCCTCCACAAGATAATGATCAGACATCCCTCCAGTTGCACCTCTCAGCACAATAACATCCAAAAGTCTCTCTTTCGTGCGCCTGTCAATTAACATGTAATCCAATAACGCTCTCTGGCCATCTCTCCTACTTACATACGTATACTTATGTATATCTCGCTTTTTAAACCAGGTATTCCCAATCACCAGTCCTTTTTCAGCACATAAATCTACAAGCTCTTCACCATTTCCATTTACAACACTGAACACCCCATGTTTACCAATTATTCCCTCAACTGCCACATTACTCACCTTTGCATTCAAATCACCCATCACTATAACCCGGTCTCGTGCATCAAAACCACTAACACACTCATTCACCTGCTCCCAAAACACTTGCCTCTCATGATCTTTCTTCTCATGCCCAGGTGCATATGCACCAATAATCACCCATCTCTCTCCATCAACTTTCAGTTTTACCCATATCAATCGAGAATTTACTTTCTTACATTCTACCACATACTCCCACAACTCCTGTTTCAGGAGTACTGCTACTCCTTCCCTTGCTCTTGTCCTCTCACTAACCCCTGACTTTACTCCCATGACATTCCCAAACCACTCTTCCCCTTTACCCTTGAGCTTCGTCTCACTCGGAGCCAAAACATCCAGGTTCCTTTCCTCAAACATACTACCTATCTCTCATTTTTTCACATCTTGGTTACATCCACACACAATTAGACACCCCAGTCTGAGAATTCGAGGAGGATGAGCACTCCCCGCGTGACTCCTTCTTCTGTTTCCCATTTTAGAAAGTTAAAAATACAAGGAGGGGAGGATTTCTGGCCCCCCGCTCCCAATACCATAAATAAACTGCTGAAGTGGAATTAGGGTAGAGGCTCGCTATGATGGGTAACAAAAAATTAGTAAGAGTATAAAGGATAAGTGGCAACTGGTACAGTACCAGATATTAACAGGATATGTGGCATACATGCTGTAAATATAGCCTTTCACCAAAATATCATAAGAATATACAGCAGAGGTGGCGAGAAGACAGAGCAAGACAAGTGTCACATGCTGTTGTCAAGAGAAAATATGAAGAACATGTATAATGTCATCTGAGATTATCTAGGCTTACCAGCATTAAGGTGATCAGCTGTGAATGCACTGACAAATGTCTTTCTACCTCTAATTACAGATGAACCACCAGAAGTCAGGACAGCTTGGTTTCTTATTTCAGACACATCTACACCATTTACCAGCACCCCTTTGCTGCCTCTACCAGAAAGGGTTGAATTTATCTTGAGATTCCTCACAGTTAAACCATTTGTGACACTTAAGTCACATTTTATTACCTGCAACACAAATGTACTGTCAAATCAAATGGTTCACTTAGGTTATATTCATATACAAAAATTGCAAATGTCATATGGATCAGAAGAGAGCAACATACCACATCTTCATTCTGAAGAACAGCCAAATGGTACAGCTCATTAATATTCACATTGTTGATGGTATCCACTTTAAGAAAACCAATGTATATATCATTAAGGAACTGTACCTTAGCTGTTGAAGAAAAAATATACCATAATTGATACAGGAAGCTTGAAAAAATATACATCATTGAAATGCTGTCCATACAGAATACTTCAGGCAGTTAAATAACTAATTATACCCCCAAAGACTGGCAAGAAATCTTTTTTTTCTTTTTTTTGCTTTGTCGCTGTTTCCCGCGTTTGCGAGGTAGCGCAAGGAAACAGACGAAAGAAATGGCCCAACCCACCCCCATACACATGTATATACATACGTCCACACATGCAAATATACATACCTACACAGCTTTCCATGGTTTACCCCACGTGTCCAGCTTCATCCACCAACATAATTGTGTCCATGTTAACTCCATCAATCACTGGAGCATACAAATCCTCTGGAAGATTATCAATAAAAGATATGCTGTAAATATAAAAAAATATTCTTAATACATGAAAAATAACATCATGTGGATACAGGTAATAGAGAAACTGGGTGCCTTTCGTGGGAGTTGTGTAGTTAGGCTACAAGTGTTCACTGGGAAAGTGCAGCACCAACTTAATCTTCAGCCAGTGTTGCATTATCAAAAGGTAGAAATAGTCTAGTAAGTGTCATAGAACTAGATGGGTAGGTAGTAGCTGGTAGGTGGCCACCAACCATGGAGGTAAATTACTGGTACTACCTGCTTGGGTACTGGGAAGGTTACTCACAGCTGCACAACAAGCCAGAACTTCAATAGTCGTCTAGTTTTACCGCTCTAACACAAGCAGCTAAATCTTTCTGCCTCACCCACATCTGGACTTCCAGCATTCGGTCCACAATCATACAATCTACTTGTCACATAACATTTGACAACACAGACAATTCAGTCTTCATAACTAGATTTATGCAATAACCGCTATGCACTATCCCTATCTTTTGGCAAAATGGTAGGGGTAATTGATAGGAGTTAAAATGAACAATAGGAAGGAGCATTAGGTGTAAGTAGTAGGGTGAAAAATAATGGAAGAACATTAGGTATACACATTACATGTATATGGTAAGAACAGCAGGTAGGAACCTCTGAAAACACTGCGCTATCTAGAGTTGCCCTCTGCCAGTAGCCTGTTAAGGACAAGACACTAAACAGATAAGAAGTGGCTCTGGAATTCACCAGTCATAGAGACTTTATCCACGGCCACCCCCTTCAGGGAGTTCCCAAAAGGCACAGGCATCAGATTTATTTATTTATTATTTATTTATTTTGCTATGTCGCTGTCTCCCGTGTTAGCGAGGTAGCGCAAGGAAACAGATGAAAGAATGGCCAAACCCGTCCACATACACATGTATATACACACACGTCCACACACGCACAATATGCATACCTATACATCTCAATGTACACATATATATACACACACAGACATATACATATATACACATGTACATAATTCATACTGTCTGAATTTATTTGTTCTCATTGCCACCTCGCCACACATGGAATAACCACCACCTCCCCCCTCATGTGTGCAAAGTAGCACTAGGAAAAACACCAAAGGCCCCATTCATTCACACTCAGTCTCTAGCTGTCATGTAATAATGCACCGAAACCACAGCTCCCTTTCCACATCCAGGCCCCACACAACTTTCCATGGTTTACCCCAAACGCTTCACATGCCCTGGCTCAATCCATTGACAGCACGTCGACCCCAGTATACCACATCATTCCATTTCACTCTATTCCTTGCACGCCTTTCACCCTCCTGCATGTTCAGGCCCCGATCACTCAAAATCTTTTCACTCCATCTTTCCACCTCCAATTTGGTCTCCCCCTTCTCCTCGTTCCCTCCACCTCTGATACATATATCCTCTTGGTCAATCTCTCCCCACTCATTCTCTCCATGTGACCAAACCATTTCAAAACACCCTCTTCTGCTCTCTCAACCACACTCTTTTTATTTCCACACATCTCTCTCACCCTTACATTACTTACTCGATCAAACCACCTCACACCACATATTGTCCTCAAACATCTCATTTCCAGCACATCCACCCTCCTGCACACAACTCTATCCATAGCCCACGCCTCGCAACCATACAAAATTGTTGGAACTACTATTCCTTAAAACATACCCATTTTTGCTTTCCGAGATAATGTTCTCAACTTCCAAACATTCTTCAAGGCTCCCAGAATTTTCGCCCCCTCCCCCACCCTATGATTCACTTCCGCTTCCATGGTTCCATCCGCTGCCAGATCTACTCCCAGATATCTAAAACACTTTACTTCCTCCAGTTTTTCTCCATTCAAACTTACCTCCCAATTGACTTGACCCTCAACCCTACTGTACCTAATAACCTTGCTCTTATTCACATTTACTCTTAACTTTCTTCTTTCACACACTTTACCAAACTCAGTCACCATCTTCTGCAGTTTCTTACATGAATCAGCCACAAGCGCTGTATCATCAGCGAACAACAACTGACTCACTTCCCAAGCTCTCTCATCCACAACAGACTGCATACTTGCCCCTCTTTCCAAAACTCTTGCATTCACCTCCCTAACAACCCCATCCATAAACAAATATAAACAACCATGGAGACATCACACACCCCTGCCGCAAACCTACATTCACTGAGAACCAATCACTTTCCTCTCTTCCTACTCGTACACATGCCTTACATCCTCGATAAAAACTTTTCACTGCTTCTAACAACTTGCCTCACACACCATATATTCTTAAAACCTTCCACAGAGCATCTCTATCAACTCTATCATATGCCTTCTCCAGATCCATAAATGCTACATTCAAATCCATTTGTTTTTCTAAGTATTTCTCGCATACATTCTTCAGGTGGATCAGGTGTTTGCTTTGAAGAATGTATGCGAGAAACACTTAGAAAAACAAATGGATTTGTATGTAGCATTTATGGATCTGGAGAAGGGATATGATAGAGTTGATAGAGATGCTCTGTGGAAGGTATCAAGATTATATGGTGTGGGAGGCAAGTTGTTAGAAGCAGTGAAAAGTTTTTATCGAGGATGTAAGGCATGTGTACGAGTAGGAAGAGAGGAAAGTGATTGGTTCTCAGTAAATGTAGGTTTGCGGCAGGGGTGTGTGATGTCTCCATGGTTGTTTAATTTGTTTATGGATGGGGTTGTTAGGGAGGTGAATGCAAGAGTTTTGGAAAGAGGGGCAAGTATGCAGTCTGTTGTGGATGAGAGAGCTTGGGAAGTGAGTCAGTTGTTGTTCGCTGATGATACAGCGCTGGTGGCTGATTCATGTAAGAAACTGCAGAAGCTGGTGACTGAGTTTGGTAAAGTGTGTGAAAGAAGAAAGTTAAGAGTAAATGTGAATAAGAGCAAGGTTATTAGGTACAGTAGGGTTGAGGGTCAAGTCAATTGGGAGGTAAGTTTGAATGGAGAAAAACTGGAGGAAGTAAAGTGTTTTAGATATCTGGGAGTGGATCTGGCAGCGGATGGAACCATGGAAGCGGAAGTGAATCATAGGGTGGGGGAGGGGGCAAAAATCCTGGGAGCCTTGAAGAATGTGTGGAAGTCGAGAACATTATCTCGGAAAGCAAAAATGGGTATGTTTGAGGGAATAGTAGTTCCAACAATGTTGTATGGTTGCGAGGCGTGGGCTATGGATAGAGTTGTGCGCAGGAGGGTGGGTGTGCTGGAAATGAGATGTTTGAGGACAATGTGTGGTGTGAGGTGGTTTGATCGAGTAAGAAATGTAAGGGTAAGAGAGATGTGTGGAAACAAAAAGAGCGTGGTTAAGAGAGCAGAAGAGGATGTTTCGAAATGGTTTGGGCACATGGAGAGAATGAGTGAGTGTGAACGAACGGGGCCTTTGTTGTCTTTTCCTAGTGCTACCTTGCACACATGAGGGGGGAGGGGGATGGTATTCCATGTGTGGCGAGGTGGCGATGGGAATGAGTAAAGGCAGACAGTGTGAATTGTGTGCATGGGTATATATGTATGTGTCTGTGTGTGTATATATATGTGTACATTGAGATGTACAGGTATGTACATTTGCGTGTGTGGACGTGTATGTATATACATTGTGTATGGGGGTGGGTTGGGCCATTTCTTTTGTCTGTTTCCTTGCACTACCTCGCAAACGCGGGAGACAGCGACAAAGCAAAATAAAAAAAAATAAAAAATAACATTCTTCAAAGCAAACACCTGATCCACACATCCTCTACCACTTCTGAAACCACACTGCTCTTCCCCAATCTGATGCTCTGTACATGCCTTCACCCTCTCAATCAATACCCTCCCATATACTTTACCAGGAATACTCAACAAACTTATACCTCTGTAATTTGAGCACTCACTCTTATCCCCTTTGCCTTTGTACAATGGCACTATGCAAACATTCCGCCAATCCTCAGGCACCTCACCATGAATCATACATACATTAAATAACCTTACCAACCAGTCAACAATACAGTCACACCCTTTTTTAATAAAGACAAGGGAGCAAATGGGAACTTCAGTGAAGGGGGCAAATGGGGAGGTGATAACAAGTAGTGGTGATGTGAGAAGGAGATGGAGTGAGTATTTTGAAGGTTTGTTGAATGTGTTTGATGATAGAGTGGCAGATGTGGGGTGTCTTCATCGAGGTGGTGTGCAAAGTGAGAGGGTTAGGGAAAATGATTTGGTAAATAGAGAATGATTTGGTAAATAGAGAAGAGGTAGTAAAAGCTTTACGGAAGATGAAAGCCGGCAAAGCAGCAGGTTTGGATGGCATTGCAGTGGAATTTATTAAAAAAGGGGGTGACTGTATTGTTGACTGGTTGGTAAGGTTATTTAATATATGTATGATTCATGGTGAGGTGCCTGAGGATTGGCGGAATGCTTGCATAGTGCCACTGTACAAAGGCAAAGGGGATAAGAGTGAGTGCTCAAATTAAAGAGGTATAAGTTTGTTGAGTATTCCTGGTAAATTATATGGGAGGGTATTGATTGAGAGGGTGAAGGCATGTACAGAGCATCAGATTGGGGAAGAGCAGTGTGGTTTCAGAAGTGGTAGAGGATGTGTGGATCAGGTGTTTGCTTTGAAGAATGTATGCGAGAAATACTTAGAAAAACAAATGGATTTGTATGTAGCATTTATGGATCTGGAGAAGGTATATGATAGAGCTGATAGAGATGCTCTGTGGAAGGTATTAAGAATATATGGTGTGTGAGGCAAGTTGTTAGAAGCAGTGAAAAGTTTTTATCGAGGATGTAAGGCATGTGTTCATGTAGGAAGAGAGGAAAGTGATTGGTTCTCAGTGAATGTAGGTTTGCGGCAGGGGTGTGTGATGTCTCCATGGTTGTTTAATTTGTTTATGGATGGGGTTGTTAGGGAGGTGAATGCAAGAGTTTTGGAAAGAGGGGCAAGTATGCAGTCTGTTGTGGATGAGAGAGCTTGGGAAGTGAGTCAGTTGTTGTTCGCTGATGATACAGCGCTGGTGGATGATTCATGTAAGAAACTGCAGAAGCTGGTGACTGAGTTTGGTAAAGTGTGTGAAAGAAGAAAGTTAAGAGTAAATGTGAATAAGAGCAAGGTTATTAAGTACAGTAGGGTTGAGGGTCAAGTAAATTGGGAGGTAAGTTCGAATGGAGAAAAGCTGGAGGAAGTGAAGTGTTTCAGATATCTGGGAGTGGATCTGGCAGCGGATGGAACCATGGAAGCGGAAGTGAATCATAGGGTGGGGGAGGGGGCAAAAATCCTGGGAGCCTTGAAGAATGTTTGGAAGTCGAGAACATTATCTCGGAAAGCAAAAATGGGTATGTTTGAGGGAATAGTGGTTCCAACAATGTTGTATGGTTGCGAGGCGTGGGCTATGGATAGAGTTGTGCGCAGGAGGGTGGATGTGCTGGAAATGAGATGTTTGAGGACAATATGTGGTGTGAGGTGGTTTGATCGAGTAAGCAATGTAAGGGTGAGAGAGATGTGTGGAAATAAAAAGAGTGTGGTTGAGAGAGCAGAAGAGGGTGTTTTGAAATGGTTTGGTCAAATGGAGAGAATGAGTGGGGAAAGATTGACCAAGAGGATATATGTGTCAAAGGTAGAGGGAACGAGGAGAAGTGGGAGACCAAATTGGAGGTGGAAAGATGGAGTGAAAAGATTTTGAGTGATCGGGGCCTGAACATGCAGGAGGGTGAAAGGCGTGCGAGGAATAGAGTGAATTGGAACGATGTGGTATACCGGGGTCGACGTGCTGTCAATGGATTGAACCAGGGCATGTGAAGCGTCTGGGGTAAACCATGCAAAGGTGTGGGGCCTGGATGTGGAAAGGGAGCTGTGGTTTCGGTGCATTATTACATGACAGCTAGAGACTGAGTGTGAACAAATGGGGCCTTTGGTGTTTTTCCTAGCGCTACCTCGCACACATGAGGGGGGAGGGGGTTGTTATTCCATGTGTGGCGAGGTGGCGATGGGAACAAATAAAGGCAGACAGTATGAATTATGTACATGTGTATATATATGTATATGTCTGTGTGTGTATATATATGTGTACATTGAGATGTATAGGTATGTATATTGTGCATGGGTGGACATGTATGTATATACATGTGTATGTGGGCGGGTTGGGCCATTCTTTCGTCTGTTTCCTTGTGCTACCTCGCTAACGCGGGAGACAGCGACAAAGCAAAATAAATAAATATATCCACTGCAATACCATCCAAACCTGCTGCTTTGCCGGCTTTCATCTTCCGTAAAGCTTTTACTACTTCTTCTCTATTTACCAAATCATTTTCCCTAACCCTCTCACTTTGCACACCACCTCGACCAAGACACCCCACATCTGCCACTCTATCATCAAACACATTCAACAAACCTTCAAAATACTCACTCCATCTCCTTCTCACATCACCACTACTTGTCATCACCTCCCCATTAGCCCCCTTCACTGAAGTTCCCATTTGCTCCCTTGTCTTACGCACTTTATTTACCTCCTTCCAAAACATCTTTTTATTCTCCCTGAAAATTAATGATACTCTCACCCCAACTCTCATTTGCCCTCTTTTTCACCTCTTGCACCTTATTGAGAGAAATGTAAATGAATATAGTTAAAGCATGTCTATTTCTAAACTCCGTATCTTTTATTTTTCTGCATTTCCTTAGGTATAGGTTCCTCTCTGGTCATTCCACCAAAGCAATAGTTGTTGCAACTTCTCACTCCGATTCCACCAACAATGGTGTTCCTCAGGATTGTGTCATCACCCAAAAACTCTCTCCCATCTATAAATGATCTTTCCTCTATTCCAAACAATATTCAATTTTATGCTGATGATTTCACTTGCATACTTCAACTTGATTTCCCTACCTTTGGTCTACTAATACTTATTTTCTTTCTCATACTTAACATATATCCTTTCAATTAACACCTTTGCAGCAACTGTGCTAAATTTAAACCTTTTCCTGTATCTAAGTCATTCTTTTCATTTATTCCATTTCAAAATGCCATAATTCAACACTGTAATAATATAAACATGTTGATCATAAGCATTTCCTCAAGTATAATCTGGAAACACCACAATCATCATTGCAAAGTCTGCTTCCCAAAGGATAGTGGTATGTTATGGGTGCTGCAATTATCATCAAGTAGGTTTAATAGCTATCTATATTTATTTATTTTGCTTTGTCGCTGTCTCCCGCGTTTGCGAGGTAGCGCAAGGAAACAGACGAAAGAAATGGCCCAACCCACCCCCATACACAATGTATATACACACACACGTCCACACACGCAAATATACATACCTATACATCTCAATGTACACATATATATACATACACAGACACATACATATATACCCATGCACACAATTCACACTGTCTGCCCCCATTCACTCCCATCGCCACCTCGCCACACATGGAATACCATCCCCCTCCCCCCCTCATGTGTGCAAGGTAGCACTAGGAAAAGACAACAAAGGCCCCATTCGTTCACACTCAGTCTCTGGCTGCCACGCAATAATGCCCGAAACCACAGCTCCCTTTCCACATCCAGGCCCCACACAACTTTCCATGGTTTACCCCAGACGCTTCACATGCCCTGATTCAATCCACTGACAAAACGTCAACCCCGGTATACCAAATTGATCCAATTCACTCTCTTCCTTGCCCTCCTTTCACCCTCCTGCATGTTCAGGCCTCGATCACACAAAATCTTTTTCACTCCATCTTTCCACCTCCAATTCGGTCTCCCACTTCTCCTCGTTCCCTCCACCTCCGACACATATATCCTCTTGGTCAATCTTTCCTCACTCATTCTCTCCATGTGCCCAAACCATTTCAAAACACACTCTTCTGCTCTCTCAACCATGCTCTTTTTATTTCCACACATCTCTCTTACCCTTACATTACTTACTCGATCAAACCACCTCACACCACACATTGTCCTCAAACATCTCATTTCCAGCACATCCACCCTCCTGCGCACAACTCTATCCATAGCCCATGCCGCGCAACCATACAAAATTGTCGGAACCACTATTCCTTCAAACTATGGGCCTTTTATATGCCACAGTATGGAGTACTAATCACAAACTGGGGTGGTTTTACATCCATGGATATTAACAAGAGTGGAATCAGTGGAGTCAGTTTTCCTGGCATCACCTGTCTTCAACCATTCCCTTCTGTATGCCACAATACTGCATTGCCTTCATCAGTTATTTTGACCAAACAATAACAAGGTTAACTTTTGAATCTAATAATTTGTGCATAAATCTTACTTCATACCTTGATGAATACACTCTCTATGATGATATATGCTCAACTACATTTTTTCCAACTCTTTAGTTAGGTTGCTTGTGATGGAATCATACTTCAACTGGGAATTTAAATCTGCAAAATACCAAAGCCACAGTCATGGTGTGAAGCACCATCCTAATTAGCTCAGCAATAATGGAAGCAGTTAATGTGATAGTCCAGTATTGCAGTAAAGACTAGAATTTATTTCCAGAACTTACCCTAGCACAGACTATGATGAGGGTCAAGAAAATACACCAAATACTGTACATTCTGCAGTGAACAATGATAACAGGCAACAGAGATATTATTCCCTTGGTAAAAGCTGCAAGTGCCTACACACGTAGGTCATATTTCATGCATGCTATTACATGGTAAGGTCAGGCCACAGAATTTTTTTAAAAATTAAAAGATCACTGATGCACAGATTATGATTTATATTACACATACTTGCAATGATGTCACCAGTGAAGGTTTATATGCTGTCGATGACCTGTTCACCTGACCGCCTTAGAATTCTTGCAGCAAGTGTGCTTACATCAATATCATTTATCTCTGTGGGATTGAAGTTCCCTCCAATGTACAGAGGCTCTGTGAAAATCTTGTGACCAAAGATTTTTCCACTGTAGTCTTTTTGAACCACCTGTTGGAAACAAATTGTTACTAGTTACACTGTACATTCAGTCATGTTAGATTATTGTATATATTTAGAATTCAGATGCTTACATTGTTGAGATGCTCAATCCGATCTTCTCCACTGACTTCATCAACCAATCAATCTTTCTCCATGAAATGTAACGAGTACAAAAAATACAATTTATTTCAAAAGGAAAGAAATACCTTAAGATATACTGTACTGCAATGTTACATGCAGTTCTACTTATGCCTACTTTTAACAGTACCCTGGGTACAAAACTAAAAATCCTTTATCTTCAAATTACTGTCCACATCTAAATTCTAAGCAAAGCCCATAAAAATTATTTTTGAAAAGGTACTGTTTAGGAGGACAAGCTAGGAGCAATGAATATGCAAGGACAGTGTAATGGCAACTTCCCTGTTGTCTTTCCTAAGCAGTCTTGTTAGTAATCAAGAACTATTCTATAAATACATAATGCCTGCATTATTTTCACAGCCCAACTCCTTTTCTTAAAAAAAAAAAAAAAAAAAAGGGAGAGAAGGCCAAGAGTGTCATCATGTGTGTACAACTATAACCAATAAAGCTTCTAGCATCAAGTAAGATAATCCTTGCACTGACCCTATTCTACCACCTTGCCTAAGCAACTCGCCCCCATCCCAAGCTCGCCTTCATTTAACATTGATATCACTTTTTATTTATTTATTTATTTTGCTTTGTCGCTGTCTCCTGCGTTTGCGAGGTAGCGCAAGGAAACAGACGAAAGAAATGGCCCAACCCACCCCCATACACAATATATATACATACACGTCCACACACGCAAACATACATACCTGTACATCTCAATGTACACATATATATACACACACAGACACATACATATATACCCATGCATACAATTCACACTGTCTGCCTTTATTTGTTCCCATCGCCACCTCACCACACATGGAATACCATCCCCCTCCCCCCTCATATGTGCGAGGTAGCACTAGGAAAAGACAACAAAGGCCCCATTCGTTCACACTCAGTCTCTAGCTGTCATGCAATAATGCCCGAAACCACAGCTCCCTTTCCACATCCAGGCCCCACACAACTTTCCATGGTTTACCCCAGACGCTTCACATGCCCTGATTCAATCCACTGACAGCACGTCAACCCCAGTACACCACATCGATCCAATTCACTCTATTGCTTGCCCGCCTTTCACCCTCCTGCATGTTCAGGCCCTGATCACACAAAATCTTTTTCGCTCCATCTTTCCACCTCCAATTTGGTCTCACATTTCTCCTCGTTCCCTCCACCTCTGACACATATATCTTATTGGTCAACCTTTCCTCACTCATTCTCTCCATGTGCCCAAGCCATTTCAAAACACCCTCTTCTGCTCTCTCAACCACGCTCTTTTTATTTGCACACATCTCTCTTACCCTTACATTACTTACTCGATCAAACCACCTCACGCCACATATTTTCCTCACACATCTCATTTCCAGCACATTCACCCTCCTGTGCACAAATCTATCCATAGCCCACGCCTCGCAACCATACAACATTGTTGGAACCACTATTCCTTCAAACATACCCATTTTTGCTTTCTGAGATAATGTTTTCAACTTCCACACATTCTTCATGGCTCCAAGGATTTTCGCCCCCTCCCCCACCCTATGATTCACTTCCGCTTCCATGGTTCCATCCGCTGCCAGATCCACTCCCAGATATCTAAAACACTTTACTTCCTCCAGTTTTTCTCCATTCAAACTTACCTCCCAATTGACTTGACCCTCAACCCTACTGTACCTAATAACCTTACTCTTATTTACATTTACTCTTAACTTTCTTCTTTCACACACTTTACCAAACTCAGTCACCAGCTTCTGCAGTTTCTCACATGAATCAGCCACCAGCGCTGTATCATCAGCAAACAACAACTGACTCACTTCCCAAGTTCTCTCATTCACAACAGACTTCATACTTGCCCCTCTTTCCAAAACTCTTGCATTCACCTCCCTAACAACCCCATCCATAAACAAATTAAACAACCATGGAGACATCATACACCACTGCCGCAAACCTACATTCACTGAGAACCAATCACTTTCCTCTCTTCCTACACGTACACATGCCTTACATCCTCGATAAAAACTTTTCACTGCTTCTAACAACTTGCCTCCCACACCATATATTCTTAATACCTTCCACAGAGCATCTCTATCAACTATCATATGCCTTCTCCAGATCCATAAATGCTACATACAAATCCATTTGCTTTTCTAAGTATTTCTCACATACATTCTTCAAAGCAAACACCTGATCCACACATCCTTTACCACTTCTGAAACCACACTGCTCTTCCCAATCTGATGCTCTGTACATGCCTTCACCCTCTCAATCAATACCCTCCCATATAATTTACCAGGAATACTCAACAAACTTATACGTCTGTAATTTGAGCACTCACTCTTATCCCCTTTGCCTTTGTACAATGGCACTATGCAAGCATTCCGCCAATCCTCAGGCACCTCACCATGAGTCACACATACATTAAGTAACCTTACTAACCAGTCAACAATACAGTCACCCCCTTTTCTAATAAATTCCACTGCAATACCATCCAAACCTGCTGCCTTGCCGGCTTTCATCTTACACAAAGCTTTTACTACCTCTTCTCTGTTTACCAAATCATTTTCCCTAACCCTCTCACTTTGCACACCACCTCGACAAAAACACCCTATCTGCCACTCTATCATCAAACACATTCAACAAACCTTCAAAATACTTGCTCCATCTCCTTCTCACATCACCACCACTTGTTATCACCTCCCCATTTGTGCCCTTCACTGAAGTTCCCATTTGCTTCCTTGTCTTAAGCACTTTATTTACCTCCTTCCAGAACATCTTTTTATTCTCCCTAAAATTTAATGATACTCTCTCACCCCAACTCTCATTTGCCCTCTTTTTCACCTCTTGCACCTTTCTCTTGACCTCCTGCCTCTTTCTTTTATACATCTCCCACTCAATTGCAATTTTTCCCTGCAAAAATCGTCCAAATGCCTCTCTCTTCTCTTTCACCAATAATCTTACTTCTTCATCCTACCACTCACTACCCTTTCTAATCAACCCACCTCCCACGCTTCTCATGCCACAAGCATCTTTTGCGCAATCCATCACAGATTCCCTAAATACATCCCATTCCTCCCCCACTCCCCTTACTTCCATTGTTCTCACCTTTTTCCATTCTGAACTCAGTCTCTCCTGGTACTTCCTCACACACGTCTCCTTCCCAAGCTCACTTACTCTCACCACCCTCTTCACCCCAACATTCACTCTTCTTTTCTGAAAACCCATACAAATCTTCACCTTAGCCTCCACAAGATAATGATCAGACATCCCTCCAGTTGCACCTCGCAGCACACTTTTATGGTTAGAAAATATTAGGAAATAGTGGAACATTCCTCCAGAAAAATTAGGAGGTTCCTTATCCCGTTCCTATGCCCAACTAGATCAAAACAAGACCATTATGTAGCAGAAAACCTACCACTAGTTAGCACTCCAGAGATCGTTCCTGCTATGGGACTTCCACGGGTGGTGAAGACATCCACTTCCATGTAGTTTGCACGCCAACTTTCCTGTACATTCTGATCTACACCATCTAGTAGGAACTCCCGGGTTATGCTGTCTAGCGAGTGGCCATTCACCTGCAAAGTGAAATGCTTAACCAAAAGCAACCAGATACTATTGATTATATTCCTTTACCTTTCCAACTGGAGGGATGTCTGATCATTATCTTGTGGAGGCTAAGGTGAAGATTTGTATGGGTTTTCAGAAGAGAAGAGTGAATGTTGGGGTGAAGAGGGTGGTGAGAGTAAGTGAGCTTGGGAAGGAGACTTGTGTGAGGAAGTACCAGGAGAGACTGAGTACAGAATGGAAAAAGGTGAGAACAATGGAAGTAAGGGGAGTGGGGGAGGAATGGGATGTATTTAGGGAATCAGTGATGGATTGTGCAAAAGATGCTTGTGGCATGAGAAGAGTGGGAGGTGGGTTGATTAGAAAGGGTTGTGAGTGGTGGGATGAAGAAGTAAGATTATTAGTGAAAGAGAAGAGAGAGGCATTTGGACGATTTTTGCAGGGAAAAAATGCAATTGAGTGGGAGATCTATAAAAGAAAGAGACAGGAGGTCAAGAGAAAGGTGCAAGAGGTGAAAAAGAGGGCAAATGAGAGTTGGGGTGAGAGAGTATCATTAAATTTTAGGGAGAATAAAAAGATGTTCTGGAAGGAGGTAAATAAAGTGCGTAAGACAAGGAAGCAAATGGGAACTTCAGTGAAGGGCGCAAATGGGGAGGTGATAACAAGTGGTGGTGATGTGAGAAGGAGATGGAGTGAGTATTTTGAAGGTTTGTTGAATGTGTCTGATGATAGAGTGGCAGATATAGGGTGTTTTGGTCAAGGTGGTGTGCAAAGAGAGAGGGTTAGGGAAAATGATTTGGTAAACAGAGAAGAGGTAGTAAAAGCCTTGCAGAAGATGAAAGCCAGCAAGGCAGCAGGTTTGGATGGTATTGCAGTGGAATTTATTAAAAAAGGGGGTGACTGTATTGTTGACTGGTTGGTAAGGTTATTTAATGTATGTATGACTCATGGTGAGGTGCCTGAGGATTGGCGGAATGCGTGCATAGTGCCATTGTACAAAGGCAAAGGGGATAAGAGTGAGTGCTCAAATTACAGAGGCATAAGTTTGTTGAGTATTCCTGGTAAATTATATGGGAGGGTATTGATTGAGAGGGTGAAGGCATGTACAGAGCATCAGATTGGGGAATAGCAGTGTGGTTTCAGAAGTGGTAGAGGATGTGTGGATCAGGTGTTTGCTTTGAAGAATGTATGTGAGAAATAGAAAAGCAAATGGATTTGTATGTAGCATTTATGGATCTGGAGAAGGCATATGATAAGAGTTGATAGAGATTCTCTGTGGAAGGTATTAAGAATATATGGTGTGGGAGGCAAGTTGTTAGAAGCAGTGAAAAGTTTTTATCGAGGATGTAAGGCATGTGTACGTGTAGGAAGAGAGGAAAGTGATTGGTTCTCAGTGAATGTAGGTTTGCGGCAGGGGTGTGTGATGTCTCCATGGTTGTTTAATTTGGTTATGGATGGGGTTTTTAGGGAGGTGAATGCAAGAGTTTTGGAAAGAGGGGCAAGTATGAAGTCTGTTGTGGATGAGAGAGCTTGGGAAATGAGTCAGTTGTTGTTCGCTGATGATATAGCCCTGGTTGCTGATTCATGTGAGAAACTGCAGAAGCTGGTGACTGAGTTTGGTAAAGTGTGTGAAAGAAGAAAGTTAAAAGTAAATGTGAATAAGAGCAAGGTTATTAGGTACAGTAGGGTTGAGGGTCAAGTCAATTGGGAGGTAAGTTTGAATGGAGAAAAATTGGAGGAAGTAAAGTGTTTTAGATATCTGGGAGTGGATCTGGCAGCAGATGGAACCATGGAAGCGGAAGTGAATCATAGGGTGGGGGAGGGGGTGAAAATCCTGGGAGCCTTGAAGAATGTGTGGAAGTCGAGAACATTATCTCGGAAAGCAAAAATGGGTATGTTTGAAGGAATAGTGGTTCCAACAATGTTGTATGGTTGCGAGGCGTGGGCTATGGATAGAGTTGTGCGCAGGAGGGTGGGTGTGCTGGAAATGAGATGTTTGAGGACAATGTGTGGTGTGAGTTGGTTTGATCGAGTAACTAATGTAAGGGTAAGAGAGATGTGTGGAAATAAAAAGTGTGGTTGAGAGAGCAGAAGAGGGTGTTTTGAAATGGTTTGGTCACATGGAGAGAATGAGTGAGGAAAGATTGACCAAGAGGATAATGTGTCAGAGGTGGAGGGAACGAGGAGAAGTGGGAGACCAAATTGGAGGTGGAAAGATGGAGTAAAAAAGATTTTGAGTGATTGGGGCCTGAGCATGCAGGAGGGTGAAAGGCGTGCAAGGAATAAAGTGAATTGGAACGATGTGGTATACCGGGGCTGATGTGCTGTCAGTGGATTGAACCAGGGCATGTGAAGTGTCTGGGGTAAACCATGGAAAGTTCTGTGGGGCCTGTATGTGGAAAGGGAGCTGTGGTTTCAGTGCATTATTACATGACAGCTAGAGACTGAGTGTGAACCAATGGGGCCTTTGTTGTCTTTCCTAGCACTACTTCACACACGAGGGGGGAGGGGGTTGTTATTACATGTGTGGTGAGGTGGCGATGGAAATGAATAAAGGCAGACAGTATGAAGTATGTACACGTGTATATATGTATATGTCTGTGTGTGTATATACATGTATACGTTGGGATGTAGAGGTATGTATATTTGCGTGTGTGGACGTGTATGTATATACATATGTATGTGGGTGGGTTGGGCCATTCTTTCGTCTGTTTCTTTGCGCTACCTCGCTAATGCAAGAGACAGCGACAAAGCAAAATAATAATAATATAATATATATAAACATTCATTAAACATGTCAATTTTGGCACTTGTCACCACAAACGTTAACTTAGGTCAAATTTCAAAAGCTCATCTTCATTCAATACAAATATTTTACCTAATTTTACATCACAAACCAAATCTTGACCCATATTTTACACAGCCCTCACTAATATCATCCATCACTCGGATCTTTCACAACAATTAACACTTCCATATACTTTCTCCATCTGTTAATACTCTCAAAAACACACCACAATACCACTGAAAATCACTTCCTCTACACATCTAAATTAATTACTGATAATAAATCTTATTAAACATGTCAATTTTGGCAATTGTCACCACAAACGTTAACTTAGGTCAAATTTCAAAAGCTCATCTTCATTCAATACAAATATTTTACCTAATTTTACATCATAAACCAAATCTTGACCCATATTTTACACAGCCCTCACTAATATCACCCATCACTCGGATCTTTCACAACAATTAACACTTCCATATACTTTCTCCATCTGTTAATACTCTCAAAAACACACCACAATACCACTGAAAATCACTTCCTCTACACATCTAAATTAATTACTAATAATAAATCTTATTAAACATGTCAATTTTGGCAATTGTCACCACGAACGTTAACTTAGGTCAAATTTCAAAACCTCATCTTCATTCAATACAAATATTTTACCTAATTTTACATCACAAACCAAATCTTGACCCATATTTTACACAGCCCTCACTAATATCACCCATCACTCGGATCTTTCACAACAATTAACACTTTCATATACTTTCTCCATCTGTTAATACTCTCAAAAACACACCACAATACCACTGAAAATCACTTCCTCTACACATCTAAATTAATTACTGATTATAAATCTTATTAAACATGTCAATTTTGGCACTTGTCACCACGAACGTTAACTTAGGTCAAATTTCAAAAGCTCATCTTCATTCAATACAAATATTTTACCTAATTTTACATCACAAACCAAATCTTGACCCATATTTTACACAGCCCTCACTAATATCACCCATCACTCGGATCTTTCACAACAATTAACACTTTCATATACTTTCTCCATCTGTTAATACTCTCAAAAACACACCACAATACCACTGAAAATCACTTCCTCTACACATCTAAATTAATTACTGATAATAAATCTTATGCGCTACATTATCATCTTAAAAAGACCCACTTCCAGTACTTAATACATTTTTGACATTATTCACTCATTCAACATAATATTACCAATGTAATACACCTACTATACAACTAACAAAGCTATTATACATTTTTTACATCAACTTATGTAATACACCTACTATATAACTAACAAAAAGCTATTATACATTTTTTACATTAACTTCGAAACCAATTAATCGCAATACATCACCCTACCTCCATAACACTCCACACCATTAACTTTTTGAGTACTATATAAATTGGAGAAATGTTAAGCAACAGAGCAACCAATGAACAACTTTTATCGTACTGTATTTCAACATTTATACAACTAGATCACAGTGTGATGTTTCAATACATACAATCAGGTTTTCTATTTACACTTACTAGACACACTTCAATTATCTCTAATGATGGCACTAGGCATGTTTTTATATATACATTAACGAGACATGCTTTAATTATCTCTAATGATGGCACAAGGCATGTTTTTATGTCTGTTTCAATTACATCTGATATATATATATATATATATATATATATATATATATATATATATATATTCAAATGATACAACTTTTCGGTTTTCTTATATTCCTATCTATTCATTCATTACGGTCTAATAAACTAACATAATGTGTAATATTTTACGTGTGACCTCAAATTATATTACAAATTATAAATCCACTTACACATGCCAGCCAGCCATTAACCGTCTCCATTCTAGAAAAATGTCGAGTCAAAAATCTAAATATTACTAACAACATACCAAGGAAGCAGATCCTATCACCTTCCTCACTACAAATATGTACATTTCCTACATACAGCCTCTGACCTACATATTACCCTATTACATACCACAAACTCAATCAAAATAAAAAAAAACAATTAAAAAAACAATTATTCCATTATAAATATTTCCCATGATGGAAATTCCACTTTTAAATATATAACTCGACTCAAAGTGCTCATTACTCGTTGAAGATCAGGGAAAACGTAACCCCAAACACCTTCCCCACAAGAAATATGTACATTTCCTACATACAGCTTCTGGCCTACATATTACCATCTCACATGCCACAAACTGGCTATTAAAAGAACAATACATTTAAAAACCAATTACTACATCACCTGCAACATGCACATGATGGAAATTCCACCATTAAATAAATAACTCGACTTAAAGTGTTCATTACTCGTTGAAGATCTGGGAAAACGTAACCCCCATAACGCACACAACTCACTCCTGACCCATTGCCTTCTAAAAACAAAACACAAATACACCAAACGCCACAACCCTTATCTATTTTCACAACAATAAAATGTAAAATACATAAATAGAACCATTTTCTCCCGACGCAGAAACCACAACAATCCACCATTTGCCTCCCGATCACTACCATCCCCCAAACCCCATCCACTTTACCCTCTGCCCTACGCTCTATTATAACCGTAACCTATTAAATAACACTAATTATACTCAATAACAACTCATACTCATTACAACGTCATTTTTTCTTACCTCTAAGCACTTAATTACCATCCGAAAACACAAGATTTTCCCGGAGACGCCAGTCGTCGCTGGTTATCTGTGTACCATCCACCAAGCAGCCGTGACGTCATTACAGAAACCTTCCCAGAGAAAACTGTGTTCTTATAGCGGTAACTCAACTATAATAGATATATCGTTTTTATTGTCGCAAATGGCTGATAGATGTTGTGGCCTGCCTATACCTGGTGTGGCCCGCCTGCACCGGGTGTGGCCCGCCTACACCTGATGTGGACCGCCTACACCAGATGTGGCCCGCATACACCTGGTGTGGCCCGCCTACAGCTGGTGTGGCCCGCCTACACCTGGTGTGGCCCGCCTACACCTGGTGTGGCCCTGCCTACAGCTGGTGTGGCCGCGTACACCAGGTGTGGCCCGCTACAGCTGGTGTGTGGCCCGCCTACAACTGGTGTGGCCCGCGTACACCAGGTGTGGCCCGCCTACACATGGTGTGGACCGCCTACACCAGATGTGGCCTGCATAGACCTGGTGTGGCCCGCCTACAGCTGGTGTGGCCCGCCTACACCAGATGTGGCCCGCATACACCTGGTGTGGCCTGCCTACAGCTGGTGTGGCCTGCGTACACCAGGTGTGGCCCGCCTACACCTGGTGTGGCCCGCGTACACCTGGTGTGGCCCGCCTACACCTGGAGTGGCCCGCCTACAACTGGTGTGGCCCGCGTACACCAGGTGTGGCCCGCGTACACATGGTGTGGACCGCTTACACCAGGTGTGGCCCGCCTACACCAGGTGTGGCCCGCCTACACCTGGTGTGGCCCGCCTACACCAGGTGTGGCCCGCCTACACCTGGTGTGGCCCGCCTACAACTGGTGTGGCCCGCGTACACCTGGTGTGGCCCGCCTACACCTGGTGTGGCCCGCCTACACCTGGTGTGGCCCGCCTACACCAGGTGTGGCCCGCCTACACATGGTGTGGACCACGTACACCTGGTGTGGCCCGCCTACACATGGTGTGGACCGCCTACACTAGGTGTGGGCTACATGTATGGTGGGCTGACCCACTATCATGTTCAACACATTAACTTCGCCATCATTGGTCACACACACACACACCATCATCACAATGTTACCACTCATGTCTCTCCTCATGTTAGCCGAGGTCATGACATCATCATACCTCACATTAAGGTCCCGTCTTCTTAAACATCCAGCCTTCAAAAACGAAAATGTATTGTCTCACTTTACCTATTGGTATTATATACATATACAGTAAACAAGTACAACGGTAGACACAGTTATCCCTCCTAAAAAAGTCACTGAACAAATAAAACCATCGTGTATGTGTGTGTGTGTGTGTGTGTGTGTGTGTGTATGTGTGTGTGTGTGTATGTGTGTGTGTATGTATGTGTGTGTGTGTGTATGTGTGTATGTATGTGTGTGTGTGTGTGTGTGTGTGTGTGTGTAGGTAGAGTGGAGTCTCCTTGATGGACTTTGTAGTGAATTGTTAATGCTTCCTCTCAGCTATACCTACCTGACTTGTTTCCTAGGACGTATAAAGTCATGCCCATATTTACCTGAACATGATACATATGGCTCCCAACCCAGCATTATTGTAACCACATACATCAAACGTTACTGCCATTCCCATGTAATGTTACACATCAATATCAGTACTATAAGGTCGTCACAAATATCACTATGATGAAATCACATAACATACATCACCTGAGTCATAAGGTCACATGATAAACATCACCTGAGTCATAAGGTCACATGATAAACATCACCTGAGTCATAAGGTCACATGATAAACATCACCTGAGTCATAAGGTCACATGATAAACATCACCTGAGTCATAAGGTCACATGATAAACATCACCTGAGTCATAAGGTCACATGATAAACATCACCTGAGTCATAAGGTCACATGATAAACATCACCTGAGTCATAAGGTCACATGATAAACATCACCTGAGTCATAAGGTCACAGGATAAACATCACCTGGTTATACGACCTCGTCAGAGATATCACTAGATTCATAAAATCTCATCACATGTCACAAGGTCACATTAAGCACATTATTGGTTATAAGGTCACATCAAACACATCACTAGAGTCATAAGATCACATCATACACATCACTAGAGTCATAAGGTCACATCAAACATCACTGGAGTCGTAAGGTCACATCAAATATCACTATATATATATATATATATATATATATATATATATATATATATATATATATATATATATATATATATATATATATATATATATATATATATATATATATATATATATATATATATATATATATATATATATATATATATATATATATATATATATATATATATATATATATATATGGTGAAATCGTACTTCAGTAGGAGTTCCTACACGCAGAGAATACATGGGAAGTATTCTTTCTCCCCTATTCCCAGGGATAATATATATATATATATATATATATATATATATATATATATATATATATATATATATATATATATATATATATATATGTATACATATATATATACATATATATATATATATATATATATATATATATATATATATATATATATATATATATATATATATATATATATGTATATGTATACATATATATATACATATATATATGTATATATATATATATATGACTCAGGTGATGTATGTTATGTGACATATATATACATATATATATATATATATATATATATATATATATATATATATATATATATATATATATATATGTATATGTATACATATATATATATACATATATATATGTATATATATATATATATATATATATATATATATATATATATATATATATATATATATATATATATATATATATATATATTATCCCTGGGAATAGGGGAGAAAGAATACTTCCCATGTATTCTCTGCGTGTAGGAACTCCTACTGAAGTACGATTTCACCATATATATATATATATATATATATATATATATATATATATATATATATATATATATATATATATATATATATATATATATATATATATATATATATATATATATATATATATATATATATATATATATATATATATATATATAGTGATATTTGATGTGACCTTACGACTCCAGTGATGTTTGATGTGACCTTATGACTCTAGTGATGTGTATGATGTGATCTTATGACTCTAGTGATGTGTTTGATGTGACCTTATAACCAATAATGTGCTTAATGTGACCTTGTGACATGTGATGAGATTTTATGAATCTAGTGATATCTCTGACGAGGTCGTATAACCAGGTGATGTTTATCCTGTGACCTTATGACTCAGGTGATGTTTATCATGTGACCTTATGACTCAGGTGATGTTTATCATGTGACCTTATGACTTAGGTGATGTTTATCATGTGACCTTATGACTCAGGTGATGTTTATCATGTGACCTTATGACTCAGGTGATGTTTATCATGTGACCTTATGACTCAGGTGATGTTTATCATGTGACCTTATGACTCAGGTGATGTTTATCATGTGACCTTATGACTCAGGTGATGTTTATCATGTGACCTTATGACTCAGGTGATGTATGTTATGTGATTTCATCATAGTGATATTTGTGACGACCTTATAGTACTGATATTGATGTGTAACATTACATGGGAATGGCAGTAACGTTTGATGTATATATATGTATATGTATACATATATATATATACATATATATATGTATATATATATATATATATATATATATATATATATATATATATATATATATATATATATATATATATATATATTATCCCTGGGAATAGGGGAGAAAGAATACTTCCCATGTATTCTCTGCGTGTAGGAACTCCTACATATATATACATATATATATGTATATATATATATGTATACATATATATATATATATATATATATATATATATATATATATATATATATATATATATATTATCCCAGGGAATAGGGGAGAAAGAATACTTCCCATGTATTCTCTGCATGTCGTAGAAGGCGACTAAAAGGGAAGGGAGCGGGGGGCTGGAAATCCTCCCCTCTCATTTTTTTTTTTCCAAAAGAAGGGGGTTGTTATTCCATGTGTGGCAAGGTGGCGATGGGAACAAATAAAGGCAGACAGTATGAATTATGTACATGTGTACATATGTATATGTCTGTGTGTATATATATGTGTACATTGAGAGGTATAGGTATGTATATGTACGTGTGTGGACGTGTATGTATATACATGTGTATGTGGGTGGGTTGGGCATTCTTTCGTCTGTTTCCTTGCGCTACCTCGCTAACACGGGAGACAGCGACAAAGCAAAATAAATAAATAAATAAATGATTTTGAAAATAAAACACTCAAGTAATGCTCAAAATCACACACTGTAACTCTTACTGTCTTTTCTAAACTTTATGTAGCAGTGAAGAACAAAATCACTCAATATCCAAAGCCACTTTCAATGCGTAGCTAAATGAGTAACTTCCTGTGGTTATGGTCGCTGGGATGGGTTAATATGGAAGCAAATACACACAGTGCTCAGCTTTCCAGCAACTGAATATAAACATGAAACCCAAACAATCACAAATGACTGGAAAACATTAAAATTATGATAAATATTAGCTGCTATGTGAAATTAGGAGAAGATTTTATAGATTTTGCTTGATGTGATAAGATCACGAAATATGTCATATTCAATAAAAAAAAGTAACAGAAAAAACAGTGTATGCCTTAGTAATGTTCTAAGGAGCTGGTAAAACAATGTTTGGCAAATTTATTTTACAGCCAATCATCAACAATATGGTCTCACAAACTGATAGGCATCTTAAATAGCAATCGAATAAAGTTGAGGAACTATTTCTTCCTTATGAAATGAAGGAAAATCATAAAAGAATGATAAAGCAACCAAGTAACATGTGATATAGGCCTGAACTTAATC
>NC_092268.1:444706-451372 GCF_036320965.1 Panulirus ornatus | reverse complement strand
TTTTTAATTTGCCTCTTTCCTTTCAGATGCCAGTATTCCCCATTAAAGGCCTTTGAAGACGCCAAAGGGGATTTAGAATTAATCCTTCATTTTTCTTCTAAATTTCTGGATGGCCTCACCGGAATTCTCTTGCTCTTATGGTGCAATCCCCAAAGAGGCATAAAGTAAGCTTTCCAAATGTTTCTTTCCCTTTTGATTGCCTCAATGCCCCTCTAATTACCTTTTGCGGCGCCAAAGGGGATTAAACTAAACCTTTGATTGTCTTTTTATTTTTGGATGCCACCATGCATCTGTTATTGGTCTTTTTAGACCCCTAAACGGTCTTTAAGAAACTTTTAAATTGTCCTCTTTCCTTCAGATGCCAGTATTCCCCTGTAAAGCCTTTGAAGACGCCAAAGGGGGATTTGGTTAATCACTTCAATTTTCCTCTAAAGTTTTGGATGCCTCCAATCGCAATACTCTTGGCCCTTTGGCGCCCCAAAGTGGCATTAAAGTAAGCCTTTCCAAATGTTTCATTTCCCTTTTGATGCTGTATGCACCCTGTAATTGCCTTTGCGGACGCCAAAGGGGATTCCCAAAGTAAACCATTTAATTTCTCTTTTTATTTT
Organism: Panulirus ornatus; assembly: GCF_036320965.1. Classification (NCBI taxonomy): domain Eukaryota; kingdom Metazoa; phylum Arthropoda; class Malacostraca; order Decapoda; family Palinuridae; genus Panulirus; species Panulirus ornatus. The sequence continues at coordinate 450,764 of NC_092268.1, read as the reverse complement.
TTGCATGCCAACAATGCAACTGTGTTGACCTGGCACCCCCTAAACAGTCTTTTAAGTAAAATTTTAAATTGTGTCTTTTCCCTTCAGTTTGCCAGTATTCCATGCTGGTAAAGGCCTTTGAAGTCGCCAAAAGGGGATTTAGATTAATCCTTCATTTTCCTCTAAATTTTAGGATGCCTCACCGCAATTCTCTGCTCGTTGGCATCCCCAAAGTGGCATTACAGTAGAGCTTATCCAAATGTTTCTTTCCCCTTTTGACCTCTATACCCCTGTTAATTGCCTTGGCAGGCTTCAAAGGGGATTTAAAGTAAACCGTTAATTTCTCTTTTTATTTTTGGATGACACATGCAACTGTATTGGACTTTGGCACCCAAAACGTAATTTTAAGTAAACTTTTGTTGTCTCTTTCCCTTCAGATGCCATAATCTCCCTGTAAAGCCTTTCAAGACGCCAAAGGATTTATGATTAATAATCCTTCAATTTTCCTCTAAAATTTTGGATGCCTCCACGCAATTCTCTTGCCCTTTGGCATCCCCAAAGTGCAATAAAAGTAAGCTTGTCCAAGTGGTTTCTATTCCTTTTGATGCCTCTATGGGCCCCTGTAATTGCCTTTGGCGGCGCCAAAGGGGATTTAAAGTAAACCGTTAATTTGTACTTTTTATTTATTTGGATGCCCCCATGCACTATATGTTACCTTGGCACCCCTAACGTCTGTTTATGTAAACTTTTAAAGTATCTCTTCCCTTCAGATGCCCGTATTCCCCTGTAAAGGCCTTTCAAGACGCCAAGGGCATTTAATTAATCCTTCAATTTTCCTCTAAAATTTAGGATGCCTCACCGCAATTCTTCTTACCCTTTGGCAGCCCCAAAGTGGCATTAAAGTAAGCTTTCCTTCCAAAGGTTCTTCTTTCCCTTTTGATGCCTCTATGCCCCTGTACTTGCCTTTGGTGGCCCAAAGGAGGGAATTAAACTTAACCGTAATTTCCTTTAAAATTTGGAAGACACATGCAACGTATTGGACTTTGGCACCCCCTAAACGGTACTTTTTAACGAAACTTTTAATTTGTCTGTTTCGGGGGGGGCCTTAATTGCCACTATTCCCTGTAAAGGCCTTTGAAACGAGCCCAAAGGGGATTTAGATTAATCTTCAATTTTCCTCTAAATTTTTGGATGCTCACACGCAATTCTCTTAACCCTTTAGCTCCCCCAAAGTGGCATTAAAGTAAGCTTTACAAATGTTCTTTCCCCTTTTGATGCCTCTATGATCCCCCTGTAATTGCTTTAGAGGCTCCAAAGGGGATTTAAAAGAAACCGTTAATTTGTCTTTTTTATTTTAGAATGACATCAATGCAAGTGTATTGGACTTGCACCTCTAAACGGTCTTTTATGTAAACATTTGATTTGACTCTTTTTCCGTCAGATGCCAGTATTCCCCTGTATAGGCCTTTGAAGTCGCCCAAGGCCATTTAGATTAATCCTTCAATTTTCCTCTAAATTTTTGGATGCCTCACCGCACTTCTCTTGCCCTTTGGCATCCCCAAAGTGGCATTAAAGTAAGCTATCCAAATGTTTCTTTTCCCTTTTGATGCCTCTATGAAGCCCCGCTAATTACCTTTGGAGGTGCAAAGGGATTTAAACTAAACCTTTGATTTGTGTTTTTATTTTTGGATGGGCACCATGCAACTGTATAGGTTCTTGGCACACCAAAACGGTCTTTTAAGTAAACTTTAAATATTGTGTCATTCCTCAGATGCCTGTATTCCCCTGTAAATGCCTTAGAAGAAGCCAAAGGGGATTTAGATAATCCTTCATTTTCCGTCTAAATTTTTGGATGCCTCCACGCAATCCTCTTACCCTTTGGCATCCCCAAAGTGGCATTAAAGTAAGCATTCTAAATGTTACTTTCCTTTTATGCCTCTATGCCCCTGTAATTGCCTTTGCGGCGCCAAAGGGATTCAAAGTAAACGTAATATGTCTTTAAATTTTGAATGTCATCTTGCATGTGTATTGGACTTTGGCACCCCTAAAGAGGGTCTTTTAAGAAATTTTGATTTGTTCTTTCCCTTCAGATGCCACTATTCCCCTGTAAAGGACTTTCAAGACGCCAAAGGGGATTAGATTTATCCTTCAATTTTCCTCTAAAAACGTTAGATGCTCACGCAATTTCTTACCCTTTGGCATCCAAAGTGGCAGTAAAGTAAGCATTCTAAATGTTTCTCTTCCCTTTCGATGACTCTATGCCCTTTATTGCCTTTAGCGGCGCAAAGGGGATTTAAATAAACCGTTAATTAATATGTCTTTTTATTTTTGAATGACATCATGCAGTGTATTGACTTTGGCAACCCTAAACGGTCTTTAGTAAAACTTTTGATTTGTCTCTTTCCCTTCAGATGCCAGAATTCCCCTGTAAGGCTTTGAAGAGCAAAGGGGATTTAGATTAATCCTTCAATTTTCCTCTAAATTTTTGGATGCCTTACGCATTTTCATACCCTTTGGCATCCAAAAGTGGCATTAAAATAAGCTTTCTCAAAAGTTCTTTCCCTTTTGATGCCTCTATGCCCTGTACTTGCCTTTGGGACGGATCCAAAGGGGATTTAAAGTAAACCGTTAATATGTCTTGTTATTTTTGGCTGGACATCATGCAAGGTGTATTGGACTTTGGCACCCTAAAAACGGTCTTTTAAGTAAACTTTTGATTTGTATCCTACCCTTCAGATGCAGTATTCCTGGAAAAGTCCTTTGAAGACGCCCAAAGGTGATTTAGATTAATCTTTCAATTTTCTTAAAATGTTGATGCTCCAAGCAATTCTCTTGCCTTTGGCATCCCCAGAGTGGCATTAAAGTAAGCTTTCCAAATGTTTCTTTCCCTTTTGATGCCTCTTGCCCCTGGAATGGCCTTTGGCGCGCCAAGGGATTTAATGTAAGCCGTTAATTTGTCTTTTTATTTTTGGATGCCACATGCAACTGTGTTGGACCTTGGCACCCTATAGGTTCTTTTTAAAGTAAAACTTTTTAAATTGTGTCTTTCCCTTCAGATGCAGTATTCCCCTGTAAAGGCCTTTTTGAAGACGCCAAAGGGGATGTAGATTAATCCTTCAATTTTCCTCTTAATTTTAGGGTTCCTCACCGCAGTTTTCTTGCCCTTTGGCATCCCCAAAGTGGTATTAAAGTATGATTTCAAATGTTTCTTTCCCTTTTGAAGCCTCTATGCCTTGTAATTGCCTTTGGCGGCTTCAAAGGGATTTAAGTAACCCGTTAATTTCTCTTTTTATTTTTGGATGAACATCATGCAACTTGTATTGGACTTTGGCACCCCTACTAAACGGTCTTTTAAGTAAACTTTTAATTGTGTCTTTCCCTTCATATGCCAGTTTCCCATGTCAAAAGCTTTTGAAGACCATAAGGGGATTTATTATTAATCCTTCAATTTTCCTCTAAATTTTGGATGCCTCACCGGAATTCTCTTGCCTTTGGCATCCCCAAAGTGGCATTGAAGTAAGCTTTCCAAAGTTTCTATCCTTTTGATGCCTCTATGCCCCTGTAATTGCCTTGGCGGCTTCGAAGTGGATTTAAAGTAAACGTTTAAATTTTCTTTTAGTTTTTTGGATGACATCATGCAACTGTATTGGACTTTGGCACCCCTAACCCGTCTTTTAGGAAACTTTTAATTTGGTCTCTTTTCGCGTTAGAGGCACCGTTCCCCTTGTATACGGCATTTGAAGAGCCAATGGGGATTTGACTACTCCTTCAATTTTCCTTCTAAAATTTCTGGATTGACTCACCGCATTCACTTGTCCTTTAGCTTCCAAACGTGCTTAAAGTAAGCTTTCCAAATGTTTCTTTCCTTTTGATGCCTCTATGCCCTGTACTTGCCTTTGGCGGCTCCACAGGGGGATTAAGTAAAACCTTAATTTGTCTTTTTATTTTTAGATAAACATCATGCCAGCTGTATTGGAACTTCGGCATCCTCTAAACGGTTCTTTTAAGTTATACTTTTTGTTTTGTCTCTTTCCTTGCAGATGCCAGTATTCCTGTAAAGGACTTTGAGACGCCATAAGGGGGATTTAGATTAATCCTTCAAATTTTCTTAAAATGTTGGATGCTTCACCGCAATCTTCTTGCTCTTTGGCGGTGGGGGGTGGGTTGGGTTGGGAACATTCCCCAAGTGGCATTAAGTAATGTCTTTCCAAATGTTTCTTTCCCTTTTAGCCTCTATGCCCCTCTTATTTACCTTTGGCGGCCGCCAAGGGGATTTTAACTAAACCTTTGATTTGTGTTATAATTTTTGGATGCCACCTGCAACTGTATTTGGTCTTTGGCACCCCTAAACGGTCTTTTAAGTAAACTTTTAAATTTGGTCTCTTTCCCTTCAGATGCCAGTATTCCATTAAAGGCCTTGAAAACGCCAAAGGGGATTTAGATTAATCCTTCTATTTTCCTCTAAAGTTTGGATGCCTCCAGCTAATTTCTTGCCCTTTGGCATCCCCAAAGTGGCATTAAGTAAGCTTTCCAAAAGTTTCTTTCCTTTTGATTTGGTCTCTGCCTAAATTGCCTTTGGCGGCGCCAAAGTGATTTAAGTCACCGTTATTTGTTTTTTAATTTTGGATGCCATAATATGCAACTGTATTGTTACTTGGAAACCCTAAACGGTCTTTTAAGTAAACTTTTAAAATTGTCTCTTTCCCTTCATGGATGCCAGATTCCCTGTAAGGCTTGGAAAGGACGCCACAAGGGTGTCGTTTAGATTAATCCTTAATTTTCTCTACATTTTAGGATGCCTCCACCGCAATTCTCTTGCCCTTTGGCATCCCCAAAGTGGCTTAAAGTAAGCTTTCCAAATGTTTCTTTCCCTTTTTGATGGCCTCTATTGCCACTGTATTGCCTTCTGGGCGGCTCCAAAGGGGATTTAAAGTAAACGTTAATATGTCTTGTTATTTTTGGATGACATTCATGCAAGTGTATTGAACTTTGGCACCCTAAACGGTCTTTTAAGTAAAACTTTTGATTTTTCTCTTTCGCTTCAGATGCAGTATTCCCCTGTAAAGCCTTTGAAGACGCCAAAAGGGATTAAGATTATCCTTCATATTATCTCTTAAAAAATTTTGGATGCCTCCACGCCATTCTCTTGCCCTTGGCATCCCCAAAAGTGGCATTAAAGTAAGCTTTCAAAAAATGTTTCTTTCCCTTTGATTGCTCTATGCCTGTTATTGCCTTTGGCGGCGCCACGGGGATTTAAAGTAAACGTAATTTGTCTTTTTATTGTGGATGCCACAATGGCAACTGTGTTGACCTTGCACCCCTAAATGGTCTTTTAAGTAAACTTTTAAATTGTGTCTTTCCCTTCAGATGCCAGTATTCCACTGTAAAGGCCTTTGAAAACGCCAAAGGGGCTTTCTATTAATCTCAATTGTTCCTCTAAATTTTAGGATGCTTCACCCGCAATTCTCTTGCCCTTGGCATCCCCAAAGTGGCAGTAAATGTAAGCTTTCCAAATGTTTCTATCCTTTTGATGCTCTGCTCCTGTAATAGCCTTTGGGCGGCTTCAAAGGGATTTAAAGTAAACCGTTAATTTCTCTTTTCATGTTTGGAAGACATCATGCAACTTATTGGACTTTGGGCCCCCTAAAACGTCTTTTAAGTAAACTTTTGATTTGTCTTTTCCTTCAGATGCAGTAATCCCCTGTAAAGGCCTTTGAAGACGCCAACGGTGGATTTAGATTAATCCTTCAATTATCTTTAAGATTTTGGGCTGCTCCTCACGCATATCTTGCCTTTGGCTATCCCCAAAGTGGCATTAAAGTAAGCTTTCCAATGTTTCTCTCCCTTTCTGAGCCTCTATGCCCTGTTATTGCCTTTGGCGGCGCAAAGGGGAATTTTAAGTAAACCGTTAATTTGTCTTTATATTTTTGGATGCCCTCATGCAACTGTATTGGACCTTGGCACCCCTAAACGGTTTGTTTTTAAGTAAACTTTTAAATTGTCTCTTTCCTTCAGATGACATTATTCCGGTAACGGCTTTGAAGAGCCTATGGGGATTTTGATTAATCCTTCATTTTCC
>NC_092268.1:413216-444606 GCF_036320965.1 Panulirus ornatus | reverse complement strand
ACTTAGGTTATATTCATACACAAAAATTGCAAATGTCATATGGATCAGAAGAGAGCACCATACCACATCTTCATTCTGAAGAACAGCCAAACAGTACAGCTCATCAATATTCACATTGTTGATGGTATCCACTTTAAGAACACCAATGTATATATCTTTAAGGAACTGTACCCTAGTAAGATTATTTGTGAAAGAGAAGAGAGAGGCATTTGGACAATTTTTGCAGGGAAAAAATGCAATTGAGTGGGAGATGTATAAAAGAAAGAGACAGGAGGTCAAGAGAAAGGTGCAAGAGGTGAAAAAGAGGGCAAATGAGAGTTGGGGTGAGAGAGTATCATTAAATTTTAGGGAGAATAAAAAGATGTTCTGGAAGGAGGCAAATAAAGTGCGTAAGACAAGGAAGCAAATGGGAACTTCAGTGAAGGCCGCAAATGGGGAGGTGATAACAAGTAGTGGTGATGTGAGAAGGAGATGGAGTGAGTATTTTGAAGGTTTGTTGAATGTGTTTGATGATAGAGTGGCAGATATAGGGTGTTTTGGTCAAGGTGGTGTGCAAAGTGAGAGGGTTAGGGAAAATGATTTGGTAAACAGAGAAGAGGTAGTAAAAGCTTTGCAGAAGATGAAAGCCGGCAAGGCAGCAGGTTTGGATGGTATTGCAGTGGAATTTATTAAAAAAGGGGTGACTGTATTGTTGACTGGTTGGTAAGGTTATTTAATGTATGTATGACTCATGGTGAGGTGCCTGAGGATTGGCGGAATGCGTGCATAGTGCCATTGTACAAAGGCAAAGGGGATAAGAGTGAGTGCTCAAATTACAGAGGTATAAGTTTGTTGAGTATTCCTGGTAAATTATATGGGAGGGCATTGATTGAGAGGGTGAAGGCATGTATAGAGCATCAGATTGCGGAAGAGCAGTGTGGTTTCAGAAGTGGTAGAGGATGTGTGGATCAGGTGTTTGCTTTGAAGAATGTATGTGAGAAATACTTAGAAAAGCAAATGGATTTGTATGTAGCATTTATGGATCTGGAGAAGGCATATGATAGAGTTGACAGAGATGCTCTGTGGAAGGTATTAAGAATATATGGTGTGGGAGGCAAGTTGTTAGAAGCAGTGAAAAGTTTTTATCGAGGATGTAAGGCATGTGTACGTGTAGGAAGAGAGGAAAGTGATTGGTTCTCAGTGAATGTAGGTTTGCGGCAGGGGTGTGTGATGTCTCCATGGTTGTTTAATTTGTTTATGGATGGGGTTGTTAGGGAGGTGAATGCAAGAGTTTTGGAAAGAGGGGCAAGTATGAAGTCTGTTGTGGATGAGAGAGCTTGGGAAATGAGTCAGTTGTTGTTCGCTGATGATACAGCGCTGGTGGCTGATTCATGTGAGAAACTGCAGAAGCTGGTGACTGAGTTTGGTAAAGTGTGTGAAAGAAGAAAGTTAAGAGTAAATGTGAATAAGAGCAAGGTTATTAGGTACAGTAGGGTTGAGGGTCAAGTCAATTGGGAGGTAAGTTTGAATGGAGAAAAACTGGAGGAAGTAAAGTGTTTTAGATATCTGGGAGTGGATCTGGCAGCAGATGGAACCATGGAAGCGGAAGTGAATCATAGGGTGGGGGAGGGAGTGAAAATCCTGGGAGCCTTGAAGAATGTGTGGAAGTCGAGAACATTATCTCGGAAAGCAAAAATGGGTATGTTTGAAGGAATAATGGTTCCAACAATGTTGTATGGTTGCGAGGCGTGGGCTATGGATAGAGTTGTGCGCAGGACGGTGGGTGTGCTGGAAATGAGATGTTTGAGGACAATGTGTGGTGTGAGTTGGTTTGATCGAGTAAGTAATGTAAGGGTAAGAGAGATGTGTGGAAACAAAAAGAGCATGGTTGAGAGAGCAGAATGAGTGAGGAAAGATTGACCAAGAGGATATATGTGTCGGAGGTGGAGGGAACGAGGAGAAGTGGGAGACCAAATTGGAGGTGGAAAGATGGAGTGAAAAAGATTTTGAGTGATCGGGGCCTGAACATGCAGGAGGGTGAAAGGCGGGCAAGGAATAGAGTGAATTGGATCGATGTGGTATACCGGGGTGACATGCTGTCAGTGGATTGAATCAGGGCATGTGAAGCGTCTGGGGTAAACCATGGAGAGTTGTGTGGGGCTTGGATGTGGAAAGGGAGCTGTGGTTTCAGGCATTATTGCGTGACAGCTGGAGACTGAGTGAGAACGAATGGGGCCTTTGTTGTCTTTTCCTAGTGCTACCTCGCACACATGAGGGGGGGAGGGGGATGGTATTCCATGTGTGGCGAGGTGGCGATGAGAATGAATAGGGGCAGACAGTGTGAATTGTGTGCATGGGTATATATGTACATGTCTGTGTATGTATATATATATGTGTACATTGAGATGTATAGGTATGTATATTTGCATGTGTGGGCGTGTGTGTGTGTACATTGTGTATGGGGGTGGGTTGTGCCATTTCTTTCGTCTGTTTCCTTGTGCTACCTCGCAAACGCGGGAGACAGCGACAAAGCAAAATAAAAAAAATAAATAAATCAATAAATCAATACGCTTACCATTCTAAACTAAAAAAACATTAGATTATCATTTATACTCATCATTTCAAACTAATGCGCATGATAATATCATCGTAATACACTTCAACATATAACATCAATACCCATCGCAATATACAAGTAATACACCTCATAACATCAAATCATTACAATATCAAAACTTAGAACGCAATACAGCGAATGTTGTAAAATCAATTTCAACCAATACACATCATATCAATGCAATTTCACTCAGAACATACAAAATCTGTAAACTTTGAAACTACCATTTCAAATATTACCTAATAAACCTTATATTAAACTAATACATCTAGTAATAAACAATCCAAATTACACAATTTATCAGTATGCATAACAAAAAACCTAACCTCCCTACTACTCGAAAGCTTCTTTAAACTTTACTTTCACTTCACACCCATCACTGACACTAAAACTGCACTAATGTCAGTCAACATGCCGAGCAACACACAACTTTCATTCATTAATACTTATAATACTAAAAATTCACCTCCTATGTCAGGAAGTTACATCTCACTGCCTTATCATCTCAAGACATTCCATACGACATTTATACAAGATAACTCAACAAATCACGTAAAATAATAATTTCTTTATGTGATACTTGGTAAATTTTAAATCTAACACAGGCAAATATTGCAGTTCATACATTCTTACCTCCTCCTTCAATAAACATTACCAAATACATTTTAACTACATTCAAAGTCAGTAACTTATAACATTAACTAAAGGAAATAATTATTGATTCAAAAACACTAACCAGGCACATACATTTTCACATAGCCTACCTCAGTTAATCTATCTTCTACTGCAATATACAATCCACACCCTTCACTCACAAATACTAATAAAAAAGAAGTGTCAAAATGGCAATTAAAATTATTCCTACTACACACATAATCATATTTCAACAGCTATGTGAACTCTTGTCAGGTTTCAATAACTTTTCTTGAATTTATAAAGCGGCAGGGATGTGTGATGTCTCCATGGTTGTTTAATTTGTTTATGGATGGGGTTGTTAGGGAGGTGAATGCAAGAGTTTTGGAAAGAGGGGCAAGTATGCAGTCTGTGGTGGATGAGAGAGCGTGGGGAGTGAGTCAGTTGTCGTTTGTTGATGATACAGCGCTGGTGGCTGATTCATGTGAGAAATGGCAGAAGCTGGTGACTGAGTTTGGTGAAGTGTGTGAGAGTAGAAAGTTGAGAGTAAATGTCAATAAGAGCAAGGTTATTAGGTATAGTAGGGTTGAGGGTCAAGTCAATTGGGAGGTAAGTTTGAATGGAGAAAAAGTGGAGGAAGTGAAGTGTTTTAGATATCTGGGAGTGGATTAGGCAGCGGATGGAACCATGGAAGCGGAAGTGAATCATAGGGTAGGGGAAGGGGCGAAAATTCTGGGAGCCTTGAAGAGTGTGTGGAAGTCGAAAACATTATCTCGGAAATCAAAAATGGGTATGTTTGAAAGAATAGTGGTTCCAACAATGTTGTATGGTTGCGAGGCGTGGGCTATGGATAAGAGTTGTGCGCAGGAGGGTGGATGTGCTGGAAATGAGATGTTTAAGGACAATATGTGGAGAGGTGGTTTGATCGAGTAAGTAATGTAAGGGTAAGAGAGATGTGTGGAAATAAAAAGTGTGGTTGAGAGAGCAGAAGAGGGTGTTTTGAAATAGTTTGGTCACATGGAGAGAATGAGTGAGGAAAGATTGACCAAGAGGATAATGTGTCAGAGGTGGAGGGAACGAGGAGAAGTGGGAGACCAAATTGGAGGTGGAAAGATAGAGTAAAAAAGATTTTGAGTGATTGGGGACTGAGCATGCAGGAGGGTGAAAGGTGTGCAAGGAATAGAGTGAATTGGAACGATGTGGTATACCGGGGCCGATGTGCTGTCAGTGGATTGAACCAGGGCATGTGAAGTGTCTGGGGTAAACCATGGAAAGTTTTGTGGGGCCTGGATGTGGAAAGGGAGCTGTGGTTTCAGTGCATTATTACATGACAGCTAGAGACTGAGTGTGAACGAATGGGGCCTTTGTTGTCTTTCCTAGCACTACTTCACACATGAGGGGGGAGGGGGTTGTTATTACATGTGTGGTGAGGTGGCGATGGAAATGAATAAAGGCAGACAGTATGAAGTATGTACACGTGTATATATGTATATGTCTGTGTGTGTATATACATGTATACGTTGGGATGTAGAGGTATGTATATTTGCGTGTGTGGACGTGTATGTATATACATATGTATGTGGGTGGGTTGGGCCATTCTTTCGTCTGTTTCTTTGCGCTACCTCACTAATGCAGGAGACAGCGACAAAGCAAAATAATAATAATATATATAAACATTCATTAAACATGTCAATTTTGGCACTTGTCACCACGAACGTTAACTTAGGTCAAATTTCAAAAGCTCATCTTCATTCAATACAACTATTTTACCTAATTTTACATCACAAACCAAACCTTGACCCATATTTTACACAGCCCTGACTAATATCACCCATCACTTGGATCTTTCACAACAATTAACACTTCCATATACTTTCTCCATCTGTTAATACTCTCAAAAACACACCACAATACCACTGAAAATCACTTCCTCTACACATCTAAATTAATTACTGATAATAAATCTTATTAAACATGTCAATTTCGGCAATTGTTACCACGAACGTTAACTTAGGTCAAATTTCAAAAGCTCATCTTCATTTAATACAAATATTTTACCTAATTTTACATCACAAACCAAATCTTGACCCATATTTTACACAGCCCTCACTAATATCACCCATCACTCGGATCTTTCACAACAACTAACGCTTCCATATACTTTCTCCATCTGTTAATACTCTCAAAAACACACCACAATACCACTGAAAATCACTTCCTCTACACATCTAAATTAATTACTGATAATAAATCTTATTAAACATGTCAATTTTGGCACTTGTTACCACGAACGTTAACTTAGGTTAAATTTCAAAAGCTCATCTTCATTCAATACAAATATTTTACCTAATTTTACATCACAAACCAAATCCTGACCCATATTTTACACAGCCCTCACTAATATAACCCATCACTCGGATCTTTCACAACAATTAACACTTCCATATACTTTCTCCATCTGATAATACTCTCAAAAACACACCACAATACCACTGAAAATCACTTCCTCTATACATCTAAATTAATTACTAATAATAAATCTTATGCGCAACATTATCATCTTAAAAAGACCCACTTCCAGTACTTCATACATTTTTGACATCATTCACTCATTCAACACAATATTACCAATGTAATACACCTACTATACAACTAATAAGCTATTATACATTTTTTACATCAACTTATGTAATACACCTACTATATAACTAAACAAAAAAGCTATTATACATTTTTCACGTTAACTTCGAAACCAATTAAACGCAATACATCACCCTACCTCCCTAACAATCAACACAACTTTTTGAGTACTATATAAATTAGAGAAATGTTAAGCAACAGAGCAACCAATGAACAACTTTTATCCTACTGTATTTCAACATTTATACAACTAGATCACAGTGTGATGTTTCAATACATACAATTAGGTTTTCTATTTACACTTACTAGACACACTTCAATTATCTTTAATGATGGCATAAGGCATGTTTTTATATATATACTAACTAGACACATTTTAATTATCTTTAATGATGGCACAAGGCATGTTTTTATATATACATTAACTAGACATGCTTTAATTATCTCTAATGATGGCACTAGGCATGTTTTTATGTCTGCTTCAATTACATCTGTTTTTCACTAACTTCATACTCAAAACTCACATTTCCCATGATGTACACACCCCTAACTACTATGATCTTAAAACTATTCTCAAAAATTTTAATTTTAAAGTCTTCTTACGCATCTTTTCATTAACGAATACACTAGCATGGTTCATTACAAATATATTATGACAAATTAATATCTAAAATAAAATTAACTCCTGATATATATATATATATATATATATATATATATATATATATATATATATATATATATATATATTCAAATGATACAACTCTTCGGTTTTCTTATATTCCTATCTATTCATTCATTACGGTCTAATAAACTAATATAATGTGTAACATTTTATGTGTGACCTCAAATTATATTACAAATTATAAATCCACTTACACATGCCAGCCAGCCATTAACCGTCTCCATTCTAGAAAAATGTCGAGTCAAAAATCTAAATATTACTAACAACATACCAAGGAAGCAGATCCTATCACCTTCCTCACTACAAATATGTACATTTCCTACATACAGCTTCTGGCCTACATATTACCCTATTACATACCACAAACTCAATCAAAATAAAAAAAAACATAAAAAAAAAAACAATTATTCCATTATCAATATTTCCCATGATGGAAATTCCACCTTTAAATATATAACTCGACTCAAAGTGCTCATTACTCGTTGAAGATCAGGGAAAACGTAACCCCAAACACCTTCCCCACAAGAAATATGTACATTTCCTACATACAGCTTCTGGCCTACATATTACCATCTCACATGCCACAAACTGGCTATTAAAAGAACAATACATTTAAAAACCAATTACTACATCACCTGCAACATGCACATGATGGAAATTCCACCATTAAATAAATAACTCGACTTAGTGTTCATTACTCGTTGAAGATCTGGGAAAACGTAACCCCCATAACGCACACAACTCACTCCTGACCCATTGCCTTCTAAAAACAAAACACAAATACACCAAACGCCACAACCCTTATCTATTTTCACAACAATAAGATGTAAAATACATAAATAGAACCATTTTCTCCCGACGCCGAAGCCACAACAATCCACCATTTGCCTCCCGATCACTACCATCCCCCAAACCCCATCCACTTTACCCTCTGCCCTACGCTCTATTATAACCGTAACCTATTAAATAACACTAATTATACTCAATAACAACTCATACTCATTACAACGTTATATTTTCTTACCTCTAAGCACTTAATTACCATCCGAAAACACAAGATTTTCCAGGAGACGCCAGTCGCTGGTTATCTGTGTACCATCCACCAAGCCGTGACGTCATTACAGAAAATGGAAACGTTCCCAGAGAAAACTGTGTTCTTATAGCGCTAACTCAACTATAATAGATATATCGTTTTTATTGTCGCAAATGGCTGATAGATGTTGTGGCCTGCCTACACCTGGTGTGGCCCGCCTACACCTGCTGTGGCCCGCCTGCACCGGGTGTGGCCCGCCTACACCAGATGTGGCCCGCATACACCTGGTGTGGCCCGCCTACACCTGGTGTGGCCCACTTACACATGGTGTGGACCGCCTACACCAGATGTGGCCCGCATACACCTGGTGTGGCCCGCCTACAGCTGGTGTGGCCCGCCTACACCAGATGTGGCCTGCCTACACCTGGTGTGGCCCGCCTACACCTGGTGTGGCCCGCCTACAGCTGGTGTGGCCCGCCTACACCAGATGTGGCCCGCCTACACCTGGTGTGGCCCGCATACACCTGGTGTGGCCCGCCTACAGCTGGTGTGGTCCGCCTACAACTGGTGTGGCCCGCGTACACCAGGTGTGGCCCGCCTACACCTGGTGTGGCCCGCGTACACCAGATGTGGCCCGCATACACCTGGTGTGGCCCGCGTACACCAGGTGTGGCCCGCCTACACCAGATGTGGCCCGCATACACCTGGTGTGGCCCGCCTACAGCTGGTGTGGCCCGCCTACACCAGATGTGGCCTGCCTACACCTGGTGTGGCCCGCCTACACCTGGTGTGGCCCGCCTACAACTGGTGTGGCCCGCGTACACATGGTGTGGACCGCCTACACCAGATGTGGCCCGCATACACCTGGTGTGGCCCGCCTACAGCTGGTGTGGCCCGCCTACACCAGATGTGGCCCGCATACACCTGGTGTGGCCCGCCTACAGCTGGTGTGGCCCACTTACACATGGTGTGGACCGCCTACACCAGATGTGGCCCGCATACACCTGGTGTGGCCCGCCTACAGCTGGTGTGGCCCGCCTACACCAGATGTGGCCTGCCTACACCTGGTGTGGCCCGCCTACACCTGGTGTGGCCCGCCTACAACTGGTGTGGCCCGCGTACACTAGGTGTGGCCCGCCTACACATGGTGTGGACCGCCTACACCTGGTGTGGCCCGCCTACACCTGGTGTGGCCCGCCTACACCTGGTGTGGCCCGCCTACACCAGGTGTGACCCGCCTACACCTGGTGTGGCCCGCGTACACCAGGTGTGGCCCGCCTACACCAGATGTGGCCCGCCTACACTTGGTGTGGACCGCATACACCTGGTGTGGCCCGCCTACACATGGTGTGGACCGCCTACACCAGGTGTGGGCTACATGTATGGTGGGCTGACCCACTATCATGTTCAACGCATTAACTTCGCCATCATTGGTCACACACACACACACACACACACACACACACACACACACACACCATCATCACAATGTTACCACTCATGTCTCTCCTCATGTTAGCCGAGGTCAACTTACTACCTCATGACATCATCATACCTCACATTAAGGTCCCGTCTTCTTGAACATCCAGCCTTCAAAAACGAAAATGTATTGTCTCACTTTACCTATTGGTATTATATACATATACAGTAGACAAGTACAACGGTAGACACAGCTATCCCTCCTAAATAAAGTCACTGAACAAATAAAACCATCGTGTGTGTGTGTGTGTGTGTGTGTGTGTGTGTGTGTGTGTGTGTGTGTAGGTAGAGTGGAGTCTCCTTGATGGACTTTGTAGTGAATTGTTAATGCTTCCTCTCAGCCATACCTACCTGACTTGTTTCCTAGGACGTATAAAGTCATGCCCATATTTACCTGAACATGATACATATGGCTCCCAACCCAGCATTATTGTAACCACATACATCAAACGTTACTGCCATTCCCATGTAATGTCACACATCAATATCAGTACTATAAGGTTGTCACAAATATCACTATGGTGAAATCACATAACATACATCACCTGAGTCATAAGGTCACATGATAAACATCACCTGAGTCATAAGGTCACATGATAAACATCACCTGAGTCATAAGGTCACATGATAAACATCACCTGAGTCATAAGGTCACGTGATAAACATCACCTGAGTCATAAGGTCACATGATAAACATCACCTGAGTCATAAGGTCACATGATAAACATCACCTGGTTATACGACCTCGTCAGAGATATCACTAGATTCATAAAATCTCATCACATGTCACAAGGTCACATTAAGCACATTATTGGTCATAAGGTCACATCAAACACATCACTAGATTCATAAGGTCACATCATACACATCACTAGAGTCATAAGGTCACATCAAACATCACTGGAGTCGTAAGGTCACATCAAATATCACTAGAGTCGTAAGGTCACATCAAACATCACTAGAGTCGTAAGGTCACATCAAACATCACTAGAGTCGTAAGGTCACATCAAACATCACTAGAGTCGTAAGGTCACATCAAACATCACTAGAGTCGTAAGGTCACATCAAATATCACTAGAGTCGTAAGGTCACATCAAACATCACTAGAGTCGTAAGGTCACATCAAACATCACTAGAGTCGTAAGGTCACATCAAACATCACTAGACGGCGGGTATCTAGAGAGTGATGTTAGGATGTAAATAACTTTAAGTATTGCCTGGCATCTCCTGATGAGGTGCACTGTCACCATGAAACGTCGTGCTACATGGAGAGAAAAATTACATGTTATATATGACTAGGAACTCCTACTGAAGTACGATTTCACCATATATATATATATATATATATATATATATATATATATATATATATATATATATATATATATATATATATATACATATATATATATATATATATATATATATGTATATATATATATATATATATATATATATATATATATCCGGTCTGTGGGTGTGTGGGTGTGCGAGTGTGTCTCCGTATACATACACACGAAGGACCTTGCTCCGTGAAGCATCTGCAAATGAACCATCGCTGCGGCAGGAGTTCGAGCCGATTCGATCCAGTGTTCGAGATGATCACACACGTATTCACTGAGGATTTGCTTAGTACAGCCTGATTCCCCCACGGGTTCTGGGACCGACAGCTGAAGCTGGTGGTGGAGATCAACTCGCAGGTGGCACTGTTCCGTGACCTGCTGATCTGTGTGGGTCAGGCCAGAGACGGGCCAGAACTGTGCGAGCGCATCCGGAAGGTGCGCCGCCAGTGTGTCGACACCTGCAAGCACGCCTCACAGCTCCTCCTGCCCGGCATCAAGAATGATGTGGCTGAGGGTATCCCAGTTGACAACCAGAACTTCGTGCACCTCGTTGCCTGCACCCAGCTCATGTCCAGGGAACTCCGCAAATGCAAACGGCTCGTGCAGACCTTACCCGTCGATATGACAGAGTATTACGAGAACAAGCCGGGGCCTTCCGGGATGGGCGGCCTAGGGGTCATCTCACAACTTCTTCTGTGCAAGACACTTCAGCCAGACTTCCAGCAAGAAGAGATCTGCAGCATAGAGAAGGACAGCGATGACATCCTGGCCATCCTGAAGGAGATGCAGGAGTATATGCCACAGGAGGAGGCTGGGACCCGGAACTTAGCCTTGACTGGGGAGGATATGTTCAGTCTCTGGAGTAAGAAGAGAACGCGACGTTCGCTCTACCGCAACATGAGCTCCTTATGCTGCACCTGTAAGCCTGCCTACTTGTAATACGGCAAAGTCTAGTTCTCGCGCCACTCCACCACGCCCAGCCACGCCCACCCACCCACCTCGCCGCCACCACGCCTTAATCACACACATCACTCAGTGGACGATCCACGCCTGCCCAGGAAGGTGACAGGATTTCGTAAGACCAGCCAGCAACCTCGTCTCTCCAAGACAGAACATCAGGATCATCATCCGTTGTACATGTTTTAACTCGACTAATTAGAAACCTGAAAGATCAAATTTAGGGATTGTTGTAAATTACTCCACCGAAAAATAAAGTATTTTGTAAATACTTCAAAGCCAAACACGGGCATTATCTGTAAATCTTACGCCACTCTCTAACCAATGTTATAACCCTCTTCCAAATATAGCCATCCACTCCCATATACTTCTTGCCTCTCCCAGATACTTCCTCCTTAACCCTGATACCTCCATCATCTACCATATACACCCTACCTCTCCCAGATACCTCTATCCTCTCCCTTATACTTCATCTCCCATGTGCTTCCTGCCTTTTCCATGTACGTCCTGCGTCTTCTGTATACTTCCTACCTCTCCCAGATAATTTCTTTTTAAAAAATCTCTATCCTCTCTCAGATACTTCCTGCCTCTCCCAGACCCCTCTTGCCTCTCTTAAATATCTCATCATTCATCGACACCATGGTCGACTCTTAACACGCTTACGCGGGAAACCACCGCCACGATCGTTACAAACTACACCATCAAACCACGAATCACCACATCCACCATGATCCCAGACTGTGGTGCACTGGAGCCTTAAAACCCCGAGCATACTCACTCCACAAACGCACCCAAACAACACAAAGACACCGGAAGACAAGAGACAAAATCACTTCAACGCCACCACACCCAACCCACCAATCAAGATAACTAAAAGAAACCCAGGCACTATGAACGCGTATCGCAAACCTCACAAACCATGCACACGAACTACCCCAAATATCTCAAAGCTATTATACCTTCAGGTATGATCACTTTCTTACCCTTACTTACCCACCCAATAACACACACACACCTAAACACACTTACACACACGCATCTTTGGGTTTACCATGTCTAGCGTAGTGCAGAGCTTGCCATGTCTATAGCTTTAAAGTGCAAGTAATGTCAGAGTATCGTAGCCTTGTGCAGTGACTTCTACAGCTGTAGTCTTTGCGCGTCACTCTTGGTCGTCTATGTGCGTGTTTGTGAAGCATAGCTCCAGCGGTGCCACTATAAAGGAACACCGACGTTTTGTCGCTTTCTTGTATAGGTATCTGTAAGTCCTCTCTCTCCCTGCACTTTGGGTGCGATCGCTCCTCTCCTTCCTCCACTTTGCCCCAAGGTTGAGCCGGAATCGGAGGCGAGGGTAAATGGATATTGCGGCTAAACTCTCTTATTGCGGGCGCGAACTGCCTGAGCCATTTTTCTGGTAGACGTCCATCGCAGACGGTCATACTGGAAAAACAAATGTGGTTCTCCCTGTAGGGAGAGAGTGTGTCGTGATGGTGTATGTTATTTCGACCTGTCTCCCTCCCTCCCTGGCTCAACCTCCTCCTGTTCCGCAGAAAGAGAAAAGTAGTGCTAAAGTATCTCACTTTTATCGACCTTCTAAGTATTTAAGTACCTTTACCATTTCTTTATTACTGATAAAAAAAGGAGTCTTAGTTACCTTTATTTGTATGTATACTTTCCTCTTAACTATGATTTAGAACTTTGGCGTTTTTAATGACCACATTTGCGTTGTTGATGGAAAATTATCTTTGGATAACCTGATCTATGATAGTGGTCTTTCCTACTAGTCCCACTTCCCCTAGTACATAAGCCCACTGCTGTTACTCAGTGTCCCTCTCAACATCACTTCACCTGGTAGTACTTCCCAGTGCACACTCTAGATCCGTCTTCCCAGACACTCCAACAACCTCGCTCTCCAATACCCCAAACACTCCAACAATACAATTTCCTGTCATTGTATTAATCCTATTCCGAAGTCAACACCTGAATACATATATATATACCCTTCTTCGACCTACACACCAATCTCTTCGTAATATATATATATATATATATATATATATATATATATATATATATATATATATATATATATATATATATATATATATATATTATCCCTGGGGATAGGGGATTAAGAATACTTCCCACGTATTCCCTTCGTGTCGTAGAAGGCGACTAAAAGGGGAGGGAGCGGGGGGCTGGAAATCCTCCCCTCTCCTTTTTTTTTTTTAATTTTCCAAAAGAAGGAACAGAGGGGGCCAGGTGAGGATATTCCAAAAAAGGCCCAATCCTCTGTTCTTAACGCTACCTCGCTATCGCGGGAAACGGCGAATAGTATGAAAAAAAAAAGAAAAAAAAAAAAAAATATATATATATATATATATATATATATATATATATATATATATATATATATATATATATATATATATATATTATCCCTGGGGATAGGGGAGAAAGAATACTTCCCACGTATTCTCTGCGTGTCGTAAAAGGCGACTAAAAGGGAAGGGAGCAGGGGGCTGGAAATCCTCCCCTCATTTTTTTTTTTCAAAAGAAGGAACAGAGAAGGGGGCCAAGTGAGGATATTCCCTCAAAGGCCCAGTCCTCTGTTCTTAACGCTACCTCGCTAACGCGGGAAATGGCGAATAGTTTGAAAGAAAAGAAAGAAAAGATATATATATAAACTTTTGGTCTGTCAAGGCTTTTATTATGGCGGATGACCAGCTACCTACCCTCATGTATCCAAGATATGGTTGTACTTTGTGTAATGAAGACAATTGAGAGACATCATAAGCCAATATTCCAGTTTCATGTTAAGAGAAGTGGACCAGGCAGTAGGATACAGTGGTTAAATTGATGAAAACTACTATTGACGTTTGTGTAAATAAATTATACATTTCCCTTTTCCATAGCCAGAGGCTGAACCATTATGTGACATTCATTTTTTCATTTCATTTCAAGCTAGAAGTTTCAGTTTTCTAAATTATTTCTTACATTTTTCATATGTATATATATATATATATATATATATATATATATATATATATATATGTGTGTGTGTGTGTATGTATGTATATGTGTGTATGTGTGTGTGTATATGTATATATATATATATATATATATATATATATATATATTATATATATATATATATATATATATATATATATATATATATATATATATATATATATATATATATATATATATATATATATATATTGTCCCTGGGGATAGGGATGAAAGAATACTTCCCACGCATTCCTCACGTGTCGTAGAAGGCGCCTAGAGGGGACGGGAGCGGGGGGGCCAGAAATCCTCCCCTCCTTGTATTCTTAACTTTCTAAAAAAATGGGAAACAGAAGGAGTCACGCGGGGAGTGCTCATCCTCCTCGTAGACCCAGATTGGGGTGTCTAAATGTGTGTGGATGTAACCAAGATGTGAAAAAAGGAGAGATAGGTAGTATGTTTGAGGAAAGGAACCTGGATGTTTTGGCTGAGTGAAACGAAGCTCAAGGGTAAAGGGGAAGAGTGGTTTGGGAATGTCTTGGGAGTAAAGTCAGGGGTTAGTGAGAGGACAAGAGCAAGGGAAGGAGTAGCAGTACTTCTGAAACAGGAGTTGTGGGAGTATGTGATAGAATGTAAGAAAGTAAATTCTTGATTAATATGGGTAAAACTGAAAGTTGATGGAGAGAGATGGGTGATTATTGGTGCATATGCACCTGGGCATGAGAAGAAAGATCATGAGAGGCAAGTGTTTTGGGAGCAGCGGAATGAGTGTGTTAGTGGTTTTGATGCACGAGTCCAGGTTATAGTGATGGGTGATTTGAATGAAAAGGTGAGTAATGTGGCAGTTGAGGGAATAATTGGTATACATGAGGTGTTCAGTGTTGTTTGCGAGGTAGCGCAAGGAAACAGACGAAAGAAATGGCCCAACACACCCCCATACACATGTATATACATACACGTCCACACACGCAAATATACATACCTACACAGCTTTCCATGGTTTACCCCAGACGCTTCACATGCCCTGATTCAATCCACTGACAGCACGTCAACCCCGGTATACCACATCGATCCAATTCACTCTATTCATTGCCCTTCTTTCACCCTTCTCCATGTTTAGGCCCCGATCACACAAAATCTTTTTCACTCCATCTTTCCACCTCCAATTTGGTCTCCCACTTCTCCTCGTTCCCTCCACCTCCGACACATATATCCTCTTGGTCAATCTTTCCTCACTCATTCTCTCCATGTGCCCAAACCATTTCAAAACACCCTCTTCTGCTCTCTCAACCATGCTCTTTTTATTTCCACACATCTCTCTTACCCTTACGTTACTTACTCGATCAAACCACCTCACACCACACATTGTCCTCAAACATCTCATTTCCAGCACATCCACCCTCCTGCGCACAACTCTATCCATAGCCCACGGCTCGCAACCATACAAAATTGTTGGCACCACTATTCCTTCAAACATACCCATTTTTGCTTTCCGAGATGATGTTCTCGACTTCCACACATTCTTCAAGGCTCCAAGGATTTTCACCCCCTCCCTCACACTATGATCCACTTCCGCTTCCATGGTTCCATCCGCTGCCAGATCCACTCCCACATATCTAAAACACTTTACTTCCTCCAGTTTTTCTCCATTCAAACTTACCTCCCAATTGACTTGACCCTCAACCCTACTGTACCTAATAACCTTGCTCTTATTGACATTTACTCTTAACTTTCTTCTTTCACACACTTTACCAGACTCAGTCACCAGCTTCTGCAGTTTCTCACATGAATCAGCCACCAGCGCTGTATCATCAGCGAACAACAACTGACTCACTTCCCAAGCTCTCATCCACAACAGACTTCATACTTGCCCCTCTTTCATTCACCTCCGTAACAACCCCATCCATAAACAAATTAAACAACCATGGAGACATCACACACCCCTACCGCAAACCTACATTCACTGAGAACCAATCACTTTCCTCTCTTCCTACACGTACACATGCCTTACAACCTCGATAAAAACTTTTCACTGCTTCTAACAACATGCCTCCCACACCATATATTCTTAATAACTTCCACAGAGCATCTCTATCAACTCTATCATATGCCTTCTTCAGATCCATAAATGCTACATACAAATCCATTTGCTTTTCTAAGTACTTCTCATATACATTCTTCAAAGCAAACACCTGATGCACACATCCTCTACCACTTCTGAAACCACACTGCTCTTCCTCAATCTGATGCTTTGTACATGCCTTCACCCTCTCAATCAATACCCTCCCATATAATTTACCCGGAATACTCAACAAACTTATACATCTGAAATTTGAGCACTCACTCTTATCCCCTTTGCCTTTGTACAATGGCACTATGCACGAATTCCGCCAATCCTCAGGCACCTCACCATGAGTCATACATACATTAAATAACCTTACCAACCAGTCAATAATACAGTCACCCCCTTTTTTAATAAATATCACTGCAATACCATCCAAACCTGCTGCCTTGCCGGCTTTCATCTTCCGCAAAGCTTTTACTACCTCTTCTCTGTTTACCAAATCATTTTCCCTAACCCTCTCACTTTGCACACCACCTCGACCAAAACACCCTATATCTGCCACTCTATCATCAAACATTCAACAAACCTTCAAAATACTCACTCCATCTCTTTCTCACATCACCACTACTTGTTATCACCTCCCCATTTGCGCCCTTCACTGAAGTTCCCATTTGCTCCACTGTCTTACGCACTTTATTTACCTCCTTCCAGAACATCTTTTTATTCTCCCTAAAATTTAATGATACTCTCTCACCCCAACTCTCATTTGCCCTCTTTTTCACCTCTTGCACCTTTCTCTTGACCTCCTGTCTCTTTCTTTTATACATCTCCCATTCAATTGCAATTTTTCCCTGCAAAAATCGTCCCAAATGCCTCTCTCTTCTCTTTCACTAATAATCTTACTTCTTCATCCCACCACTCACTACCCTTTCTAATCAACCCACCTCCCACTCTTCTCATGCCACAAGCATCTTTTGCGCAATCCATCACTGATTCCCTAAATACATCCCATTCCTCCCCCACTCCCCTTACTTCCATTGTTCTCACCGTTTTCCATTGTGAGTGATGTCTACGACAAATCATACACTCTCTACAGACTACCTTAGTAAGCTTTCTTAATCCGACAATTAAGTAACAAGATCTTAACATTGAAATTAAAGTGGAAACACCAGCGTGTTTCAGAAATACATGTTGGAAACTAACTAACAGCTTGGCAATGTGACCTGCTGGAATAATCATAGGATACTTGCAATCATAACTTAATTCAGCCTGGTCCAGCCGACTCTTACTTCTCAAAAGACCATTTTCATCCATAAAAGGATTGAATTTCCTAATGTCAGAACTCTTAGGGAGTGACTTTCCAAGCATTAAGGCATTGATCTCTTGGCTGTACCTTTCTCTCTAAACGCAAATTATTAACTTTGTCTTAGCTTGATCTAACTCTGTATAAGACAAGGGCCCAAACCATTTAACAGCATGAGGTTTACAATTGTTCACAAACCTTATTACCCAAGCTACACACTTAATAGCTTTTGCAAAATGGTTATGTTTGAAAGAATAGTGGTTCCAACAATGTTATATGGTTGCGAGGCATGGGTTATAGATAGGGTTGTGCGGAGGAGGGTGGATGTGTTGGAAATGAGATGTTTGAGGACAATGTTTGGTGTGAGGTGCTTTGATCGAGTAAGTAATGAAAGGGTAAGAGAGATGTGTGGTAATAAAAAGAGTGTGGTTGAGAGAGCAGAAAAGGGTGTTTTGAAATGGTTTGGTCACATGGAGAGAATGAGTGAGGAAAGATTGACAAAGAGGATGCAGGTGTCAGAGATGGAGGGAACGAGGAGAAGAAGTAGGAGACCAAATTGGAGGTGGAAAGATGGAGTGAAAAAGATTTTGAGTGATTGGGGCCTGAACATGCAGGAGGGTGAAAGGCGTGCAAGGAAAAGAGTGAATTGGTACAATGTGGTATACCGGGGTCGACGTGCTCTCAATGGATTGAACCAGGGAATGTGAAGCGTCTGGGGTAAACCATGGAAAGTCTTGTGGAAAGTTTTGTGGGGCCTGGATGTGGAAAGGGAACTATGGTTTCGGTGCATTATAAATGACAGCTAGAGACTGAGTGCGAACGAATGTGGCCTTTGTTGTCTTTTTCTAGCGCTACCTCTTGTGCATGCGGGGGGAGGGGGTTGTCATTTCATGTGTGGAGGGGTGGCGACGGGAATGAATAAAGGCAGCAAGTATGAATTATGTACATGTGTATAAATGTATATGTCTGTGTCTGTATATATATGTATACGTTGAAATGTATAAGTATGTATATGTGCGTGTGTGGACGTGTATGTATATACATGTGTATGTGAGTGGGTTGGGCCATTTTTTTGTCTGTTTCCTTGCACTAACTTGCTAACGCGGGAGACAGCGACAAAGTATAAAAGGGTAGTGAGTAATGGGATGAAGAAGTAAGATTATTAGCGAAAGAGAAGAGAGAGGCATTTGGACGAATTTTGCAGGGAAATAATGCAATTGACTGGGAGATGTACCAAAGAAAGAGGCAGGAGGTCAAGAGAAAGGTGCGAGAGGTGAAAAAGAGCAAATGAGAGTTGGGGGTGAGAGAGTATCATTGAATTTTGGGGAGAATAAAAAGATGTTTTGGAAGGAGGTAAATAAAGTGAATAAGACAAGGAAACAAATGGGAACTTCAGTGAAGGGGACTAATGGGGAGGTGATAACAAGCAGTGGTGATGTGAGAAGGAGATGGAGTGAGTATTCTGAAGGTTTGTTGAATGTGTTTGATGATAGAGTGGCAGATATAGGGTGTTTAGGTCGAGGTGGTGTGCAAAGTGAGAGGGTTGGGGAAAATGATTTGGTAAACAGAGAAGAAGTAGTAAAAGCTTTGCAGAAGATGAAAGCTGGCAAGGCAGAGGGTTTGGATGGTATTGCAGTGGAATCTATTAAAAAAGGGGGTGACTGTATTGTTGACTGGTTGGTAAGGTTGTTTAATGTATGTATGACTCATGGTGAGGTGCCTGGGGATTGGCAGAATGCTTGCATAGTGCCATTGTACAAAGGCAATGGGGATAAAAGTGAGTGCTCAAATTACAGAGGTGTAAGTTTGTTGAGTATTCCTGGGAAATTATATGGGAGGGTATTGATCGAGAGGGTGAAGGCATGTACATAGCATCAGATTGGGGAAGAGCAGTGTGGTTTCAGAAGTGGTAGAGGATGTGTGGATCAGGTGTTTGCTTTGAAGAATGTATGTGAGATATAATTAGAAAAGCTAATGGATTTGTATGTAGCATTTATGGATCTGGAGAAGGCACATGATAGAGTTGATAGAGATGCTCTGTGGAAGGTATTAAGAACATATGGTGTGGGAGGCAAGTTGTTTGAAGCAGTGAAAAGTTTTTATCGAGGATGTAAGGCATGTGTACGTGTAGGAAGAGAGGAAAGTGATTGGTTCTCAGTGAATGTAGGCTTGCGGCAGGGATGTGTGATGTCTCCATGGTTCTTTAATTTGTTTATGGATGGGGTTGTTAGGGAGGTGAATGCAAGAGTTTCGGAAAGAGGGGCAAGTATGAAGTCTGTTGTGGATGAGAGAGCTTGGGAAGTGAGTCAATTGTTCGCTGATGATACAGCGCTGGTGGCTGATTCATGTAAGAAACTGCAGAAGCTGGTGACTGAGTTTGGTAAAGTGTGTGAAAGAAGAAAGTTAAGAGTAAATGTGAATAAGAGCAAGGTTATTAGGCAGAGAAGGGTTGAGGGTCAAGTCAATTGGGAGGTGAGTTTGAATGGAGAAAAACTGGAGGAAGTAAAGTGTTTTAGATATCTGGGAGTGGATCTGGCAGCGGATGGAACCATGAGGATGTGTAAGGGTAAGAGAGATTTGTGGAAATAAAAAGAGCATGGTTGAGAGAGGAAAAGAGGGTGTTTTGAAATGGTTTGGGCACATGGAGAGAATGAGTGAGGAAAGATTGACCAAGAGGATATATGTGTCGGAGGTGGAGGGAACGAGGTGAAGTGGGAGACCAAATTGGAGGTGGAAAGATGGAGTGAAAAAGATTTTGTGTGATCGGGGCCTAAACATGCAGGAGGGTGAAAGGAGGGCAAGGAATAGAGTGAATTGGATCGATGTGGTATACCGGGGTTGACGTGCTGTCAGTGGATTGAATCAGGGTATGTGAAGCGTCTGGGGTAAACCATGGAAAGTTGTGTGGGGCCTGGATGTGGAAAGGGAGCTGTGGTTTCGGGCATTATTGCATGACAGCTAGAGACTGAGTGTGAACGAATGGGGCCTTTGTTGTTTTTTCCTAGTGCTACCTCGCACACATGAAGGGGGAGGGGGATGGTATTCCATGTGTGGCGAGGTGGCGATGGGAATGAATAAAGGCAGACAGTGTGAATTGTGTGCATGGGTATATATGTATGTGTATGTGTGTGTATATATATGTGTACATTGAGATGTATAGGTATGTATATTTGCGTGTGTGGACATGTATGTATATACATTGTGTATGGGGGTGGGTTGGGCCATTTCTTTCGTCTGTTTCCTTGCGCTACCTCGCAAACGCAGGAGACAGCGACAAAGCAAAATAAATAATAAATAAATAAATAATATATAAATGTATAAATGTGTGTGGATGTAACCAAGATGTGAAAAAAGGAGAGATAGGTAGTATGTTTGAGGAAAGGAACATGGATGTTTTGGCTCTGAGTGAAACGAAGCTCAAGGGTAAAGGGGAAGAGTGGTTTGGAAATGTCTTGGGAGTAAAGTCAGGGGTTAGTGAGAGGACAAGAACAAGGGAAGGAGTAGCACTACTCCTGAATCAGGAGTTGTGGGAGTATGTGACAGAGTGTAAGAAAGTAAATTCTAGATTGATACGGGTAAAACTGAAAGTTGATGGAGAGAGATGGGTGATTATTGGTGCATATGCACCAGGGCATGAAAAGAAAGATCATGAGAGGCAAGTGTTTTGGGAGTAGCTGAATGAGTGTGTTAGTGGTTTTGATGCACAAGACCGGGTTATCGTGATGGGTGATTTGAATGCAAAGGTGAGTAATGTGGCAGTTGAGGGAATAATTGGTGTACATGGAGTGTTCAGTGTTGTAAATGGAAATGGTGAAGAGCTTGTAGATTTATGTGCTGAAAAAGGACTGGTGATTGGGAATACCTGGTTTAAAAAGCGAGATATACATAAGTATATAGGGTAAAGGGGAAGAGTGGTTTGGGAATGTCTTGGGAGTAAAGTCAGGGGTTAGTGAGAGGACAAGAGCAAGGGAAGGAGTAGCAATACTCCTGAATCAGGAGTTGTGGGAGTATGTGATAGAGTGTAAGAAAGTAAATTCTAGATTGATATGGGTAAAACTGAAAGTTGATGGAGAGAGATGGGTGATTATTGGTGCATATGCACCTGGGCATGAGAAGAAAGATCATGAGAGGCAAGTGTTTTGGGAGCAGCTGAATGAGTGTGTTAGTGGTTTTGATGCACAAGACCGGGTTATAGTGATGGGTGATTTGAATGCAAAGGTGAGTAATGTGGCAGTTGAGGGAATAATTGGTATACATGGAGTGTTCAGTGCTGTAAATGGAAATGGTGAAGAGCTTGTAGATTTATGTGCTGAAAAAGGACTGGTGATTGGGAATACCTGGTTTAAAAAGCGAGATATACATAAGTATACGTATGTAAGTAGGAGAGATGGCCAGAGAGCGTTATTGGATTACGTGTTAATTGATAGACGCAAGAGAGACTTTTGGATGTTAATGTGCTGAGAGGTGCAACTGGAGGGATGTCTGATCATTACATTGTGGAAGCAAAGGTGAAGATTTGTGGGGATTTTCAGAAGAGAGAATGTTGGGGTGAAGAGAGTGGTGAGAGTAAGTGAGCTTCTGAAGGAGACTTGTGTGAGGAAGTACCAGGAGAGACTGAGTACAGAATGCAAAAAGGTGAGACCAAAGGAGGTAAGGGGAGTGGGGGAGGAATGGGATGTATTTAGGGAAGCAGTGATGGATTGCGCAAAAGATGCTTCCGGCATGAAAAGCGTGGGAGGTGGGTTGATTAGAAAAGGTAGTGAGTGGTGGGATGAAGAAGTAAGATTATTAGTGAAAGAGAAGAGAGAGGCATTTGAACGATTTTTGAAGGGGAAAAATGCAAATGAGTGGGAAAGGTATAAAAGAAAGAGACAGGAGGTCAAGAGAAAGGTGCAAGAGGTGAAAAAGAGGGCAAATGAGAGTTGGGGTGAGAGAGTATCATTAAATTTCAGGGAGAATAAAAAGATGTTTTGGAAGGAGGTAAATAAAGTGCGTAAGACAAGGGAGCAAATGGGAACTTCAGTGAAGGGGGTAATGAGGAGGTGATAACAAGTAGTAGTGATGTGAGAGGGAGATGGAGCGAGTATTTTGAAGGTTTGTTGAATGTGTTTGATGATAGAGTGGCAGATGTGGGGTGTCTTGGTCGAGGTGGTGTGCAAAGTGAGAGGGTTAGGGAAAATGATTTGGTAAACAGAGAAGAGGTAGTAAAAGCTTTACGGAAGATGAAAGCCGGCAAAGCAGCAGGTCTGGATGGCATCGCAGTGGAATTTATTAAAAAAGGGGGTGACTGTATTGTTGACTGGTTGGTAAGGTTATTTAATGTATGTATGATTCATGGTGAGGTGCCTGAGGATTGGCGGAATGATTGCATAGTGCCATTGTACCAAGGCAAAGGGGATAAGAGTGAGTGCTCAAATTACAGAGGTATAAGTTTGTTGAGTATTCCTGGTAAATTATGTGGGAGGGTATTGATTGAGAGGGTGAAGGCATGTACAGAGCATCAGATTCGGGAAGAGCAGTGTGGTTTCAGAAGTGGTAGAGGATGTGTGCATCAGGTGTTTGCTTTGAAGAATGTATGCGAGAAACACTTAGAAAAACAAATGGATTTGTATGTAGCATTTATGGATCTGGAGAAGGCATATGATAGAGTTGATAGAGATGCTCTGTGGAAGGTTTTAAGAATATTTGGTGTGGGAGGCAAGTTGTTAGAAGCAGTGAAAAGTTTTTATCGAGGATGTAAGGCATGTGTACGTGTAGGAAGAGAGGAAAGTGATTGGTTCTCAGTGAATGTAGGTTTGCGACAGGGGTGTGTGATGTCTCCATGGTTGTTTAATTTGTTTATGGATGGGGTTGTTAGGGAGGTGAATGCAAGAGTTTTGGAAAGAGGGGCAAGTATGCAGTCTGTTGTGGATGAGAGAGCTTGGGGAAGTGAGTCAGTTGTTGTCCGCTGATGATACAGCGCTGGTGGCTGATTCATGTAAGAAACTGCAGAAGCTGGTGACTGAGTTTGGTAAAGTGTGTGAAAGAAGAAAGTTAAGAGTAAATGTGAATAAGAGCAAGGTTATTAGGTACAGTAGGGTTGAGGGTCAAGTCAATTGGGAGGTAAGTTTGAATGGAGAAAAACTGGAGGAAGTAAAGTGTTTTAGATATCTGGGAGTGGATCTGGGAGCGGATGGAACCATGGAAGCGGAAGTGAATCATAGGGTGGGGGAGGGGGCGAAAATCCTGGGGGCCTTGAAGAATGTTTGGAAGTCGAGAACATTATCTCGGAAGGCAAAAATGGGTATGTTTGAAGGAATAGTGGTTCCAACAATGTTGTGTGGTTGCGAGGCGTGGGCTATGGATAGAGTTGTGCGCAGGAGGGTGGATGTGCTGGAAATGAGATGTTTGAGGGCAATATGTGGTGTGAGGTAGTTTGATCGAGTAAGTAATGTAAGGGTAAGAGAGATGTGTGGAAATAAAAAGAGAGTGTGATTGAGAGAGCAGAAGGGTGTTTTGAAATGGTTTGGTCACATGGAGAGAATGAGTGAGGAAAGATTGACCAAGAGGATATATGTGTCAGAGGTGGAGGGAACGAGGAGAAGTGGGAGACCAAATTGGAGGTGGAAAGATGGAGTGAAAAAGATTTTGAGTGATCGGGGCCTGAACATGCAGGAGGGTGAAAGGCGTGCAAGGAATAGAGTGAACTGGAACGATGTGGTATACCGGGGTCGACGTGCTGTCAATGGATTGAACCAGGGCATGTGAAGCGTCTGGGGTAAACCATGGAAAGTTCTGTGGGGCCTGGATGTGGAAAGGGAGCTGTGGTTTCGGTGCATTATTACATGACAGCTAGAGACTGAGTGTGAACGAATGGGGCCTTTGGTGTCTTTTCCTAGCAATACCTCGCACACATGAGGGGGGAGGGGGTTGTTATTCCATGTGTGGCGAGGTGACGATGGGAACAATAAAGGCAGACAGTGTGAATTATGTACATGTGTATATATTTTATGTGTATGTGTGTGAAATAAATGTGTACATTGAGATGTATAGGATGTATATTTGCGTGTGTGGACATGTATGTATATACATTGTGTATGGGGGTGGGTTGGGCCATTTCTTTCGTCTGTTTCCTTGCGTTTACCTCGAAAAACGCGGGAGACAGCGACAAAGCAAAATAAATAATAAATAAATAAATAATAAAATAAATGTAATAAAGGGTTTTTGGTGTAACCAAGATGTGAAAAAAGGAGAGATAGGTAGTATGTTTGAGGAAAGGAACATGGATGTTTTGGCTCTGAGTGAAACGAAGCTCAAGGGTAAAGGGGAAGAGTGGTTTTGGAAATGTCTTGGAGTAAAGTCAGGGGTTAGTGAGAGGACAAGAACAAGGAAGGAGTAGCACTACTCCTGAATCAGGAGTTGTGGAGTATGTGACAGAGTGTAAGAAAGTAAATTCTAGATTGATACGGGTAAAACTGAAAGTTGATGGAGAGAGATGGGTGATTATGGTGCATATGCACCAGGGCATGAAAAGAAAGATCATGAGAGGCAAGTGTTTTGGGAGTAGCTGAATGAGTGTGTTAGTGGTTTTGATGCACAAGACCGGGTTATCGTGATGGGTGATTTGAATGCAAAGGTGAGTAATGTGGCAGTTGAGGGAATAATTGGTGTACATGGAGTGTTCAGTGTTGTAAATGGAAATGGTGAAGAGCTTGTAGATTTATGTGCTGAAAAAGGACTGGTGATTGGGAATACCTGGTTTAAAAAGCGAGATATACATAAGTATACGTATGTAAGTAGGAGAGATGGCCAGAGAGCGTTATTGGATTACGTGTTAATTGATAGACGCAAGAGAGACTTTTGGATGTTAATGTGCTGAGAGGTGCAACTGGAGGGATGTCTGATCATTACATTGTGGAAGCAAAGGTGAAGATTTGTGGGGGTTTTCAGAAAAGAAGAGAGAATGTTGGGGTGAAGAGAGTGGTGAGAGTAAGTGAGCTTCTAAAGGAGACTTGTGTTAGGAAGTACCAGGAGAGACTGAGTACAGAATGCAAAAAGGTGAGACCAAAGGAGGTAAGGGGAGTGGGGGAGGAATGGGATGTATTTAGGGAAGCAGTGATGGATTGCGCAAAAGATGCTTCCGGCATGAAAAGCGTGGGAGGTGGGTTGATTAGAAAAGGTAGTGAGTGGTGGGATGAAGAAGTAAGATTATTAGTGAAAGAGAAGAGAGAGGCATTTGAACGATTTTTGAAGGGGAAAAATGCAAATGAGTGGGAAAGGTATAAAAGAAAGAGACAGGAGGTCAAGAGAAAGGTGCAAGAGGTGAAAAAGAGGGCAAATGAGAGTTGGGGTGAGAGAGTATCATTAAATTTCAGGGAGAATAAAAAGATGTTTTGGAAGGAGGTAAATAAAGTGCGTAAGACAAGGGAGCAAATGGGAACTTCAGTGAAGGGGGTAATGAGGAGGTGATAACAAGTAGTAGTGATGTGAGAGGGAGATGGAGCGAGTATTTTGAAGGTTTGTTGAATGTGTTTGATGATAGAGTGGCAGATGTGGGGTGTCTTGGTCGAGGTGGTGTGCAAAGTGAGAGGGTTAGGGAAAATGATTTGGTAAACAGAGAAGAGGTAGTAAAAGCTTTACGGAAGATGAAAGCCGGCAAAGCAGCAGGTCTGGATGGCATCGCAGTGGAATTTATTAAAAAAGGGGGTGACTGTATTGTTGACTGGTTGGTAAGGTTATTTAATGTATGTATGATTCATGGTGAGGTGCCTGAGGATTGGCGGAATGATTGCATAGTGCCATTGTACCAAGGCAAAGGGGATAAGAGTGAGTGCTCAAATTACAGAGGTATAAGTTTGTTGAGTATTCCTGGTAAATTATGTGGGAGGGTATTGATTGAGAGGGTGAAGGCATGTACAGAGCATCAGATTCGGGAAGAGCAGTGTGGTTTCAGAAGTGGTAGAGGATGTGTGCATCAGGTGTTTGCTTTGAAGAATGTATGCGAGAAACACTTAGAAAAACAAATGGATTTGTATGTAGCATTTATGGATCTGGAGAAGGCATATGATAGAGTTGATAGAGATGCTCTGTGGAAGGTTTTAAGAATATTTGGTGTGGGAGGCAAGTTGTTAGAAGCAGTGAAAAGTTTTTATCGAGGATGTAAGGCATGTGTACGTGTAGGAAGAGAGGAAAGTGATTGGTTCTCAGTGAATGTAGGTTTGCGACAGGGGTGTGTGATGTCTCCATGGTTGTTTAATTTGTTTATGGATGGGGTTGTTAGGGAGGTGAATGCAAGAGTTTTGGAAAGAGGGGCAAGTATGCAGTCTGTTGTGGATGAGAGAGCTTGGGAAGTGAGTCAGTTGTTGTCCGCTGATGATACAGCGCTGGTGGCTGATTCATGTAAGAAACTGCAGAAGCTGGTGACTGAGTTTGGTAAAGTGTGTGAAAGAAGAAAGTTAAGAGTAAATGTGAATAAGAGCAAGGTTATTAGGTACAGTAGGGTTGAGGGTCAAGTCAATTGGGAGGTAAGTTTGAATGGAGAAAAACTGGAGGAAGTAAAGTGTTTTAGATATCTGGGAGTGGATCTGGGAGCGGATGGAACCATGGAAGCGGAAGTGAATCATAGGGTGGGGGAGGGGGCGAAAATCCTGGGGGCCTTGAAGAATGTTTGGAAGTCGAGAACATTATCTCGGAAGGCAAAAATGGGTATGTTTGAAGGAATAGTGGTTCCAACAATGTTGTGTGGTTGCGAGGCGTGGGCTATGGATAGAGTTGTGCGCAGGAGGGTGGATGTGCTGGAAATGAGATGTTTGAGGGCAATATGTGGTGTGAGGTGGTTTGATCGAGTAAGTAATGTAAGGGTAAGAGAGATGTGTGGAAATAAAAAGAGAGTGTGATTGAGAGAGCAGAAGAGGGTGTTTTGAAATGGTTTGGTCACATGGAGAGAATGAGTGAGGAAAGATTGACCAAGAGGATATATGTGTCAGAGGTGGAGGGAACGAGGAGAAGTGGGAGACCAAATTGGAGGTGGAAAGATGGAGTGAAAAAGATTTTGAGTGATCGGGGCCTGAACATGCAGGAGGGTGAAAGGCGTGCAAGGAATAGAGTGAACTGGAACGATGTGGTATACCGGGGTCGACGTGCTGTCAATGGATTGAACCAGGGCATGTGAAGTGTCTGGGGTAAACCATGGAAAGTTCTGTGGGGCCTGGATGTGGAAAGGGAGCTGTGGTCTCGGTGCATTATTACATGACAGCTAGAGACTGAGTGTGAACGAATGGGGCCTTTGGTGTCTTTTCCTAGCAATACCTCGCACACATGAGGGGGGAGGGGGTTGTTATTCCATGTGTGGCGAGGTGACGATGGGAACAAATAAAGGCAGACAGTGTGAATTATGTACATGTGTATATATGTATATGTCTGTGTGTGTATATATATGTGTACATTGAGATGTATAGGTATGTATATGTGCGTGTGTGGACGTGTATTTATATACATGTGTATGTGGGCGGGTTGGGCATTCTTTCGTCTGTTTCCTTGCGCTACCTCGCTAACGCGGGAGACAGCGACAAAGCAAATTTTTTTTTTTATACTTTGTCGCTGTCTCCCGCGTTTGCGAGGTAGCGCAAGGAAACAGACGAAAGAAATGGCCCAACCCCCCCCATACACATGTATATACATACGTCCACACACGCAAATATACATACCTACACAGCTTTCCATGGTTTACCCCAGACGCTTCACATGCCTTGATTCAATCCACTGACAGCACGTCAACCCCGGTATACCACATCGCTCCAATTCACTCTATTCCTTGCCCTCCTTTCACCCTCCTGCATGTTCAGGCCCCGATCACACAAAATCTTTTTCACTCCATCTTTCCACCTCCAATTTGGTCTCCCTCTTCTCCTTGCTCCCTCCACCTCCGACACATATATCCTCTTGGTCAATCTTTCCTCACTCATCCTCTCCATGTGCCCAAACCACTTCAAAACACCCTCTTCTGCTCTCTCAACCACGCTCTTTTTATTTCCACACATCTCTCTTACCCTTACGTTACTCACTCGATCAAACCACCTCACACCACACATTGTCCTCAAACATCTCATTTCCAGCACATCCATCCTCCTGCGCACAACTCTATCCATAGCCCACGCCTCGCAACCATACAACATTGTTGGAACCACTATTCCTTCAAACATACCCATTTTTGCTTTCCGAGATAATGTTCTCGACTTCCACACATTCTTCAAGGCCCCCAGAATTTTCGCCCCCTCCCCCACCCTATGATCCACTTCCGCTTCCATGGTTCCATCCGCTGCCAGATCCACTCCCAGATATCTAAAACACTTCACTTTCTCCAGTTTTTCTCCATTCAAACTCACCTCCCAATTGACTTGACCCTCAACCCTACTGTACCTAATAACCTTGCTCTTATTCACATTTACTCTTAACTTTCTTCTTCCACACACTTTACCAATACTCAGTCACCAGCTTCTGCAGTTTCTCACATGAATCAGCCACCAGCGCTGTATCATCAGCGAACAACAACTGACTCACTTCCCAAGCTCTCTCATCCCCAACAGACTTCATACTTGCCCCTCTTTCCAAAACTCTTGCATTTACCTCCCTAACAACCCTATCCATAAACAAATTAAACAACCATGGAGACATCACACACCCTTGCCGCAAACCTACATTCACTGAGAACCAATCACTTTCCTCTCTTCCTACACGTACACATGCCTTACATCCTCGATAAAAACTTTTCACTGCTTCTAACAACTTTCCTCCCACACCATATATTCTTAATACCTTCCACAGAGCATCTCTATCAACTCTATCATATGCCTTCTCCAGATCCATAAATGCTACATACAAATCCATTTGCTTTTCTAAGTATTTCTCACATACATTCTTCAAAGCAAACACCTGATCCACACATCCTCTACCACTTCTGAAACCACACTGCTCTTCCCCAATCTGATGCTCTGTACATGCCTTCACCCTCTCAATCAATACCCTCCCATATAATTTACCAGGAATACTCAACAAACTTATGCCTCTGTAATTTGAGCACTCACTCTTATCCCCTTTGCCTTTGTACAATGGCACTATGTACGCATTCCGCCAATCCTCAGGCACCTCACCATGAGTCATACATACATTAAATAACCTTACCAACCAATCAACAATACAGTCACCCCCTTTTTTAATAAATTCCACTGCAATACCATCCAAACCTGCTGCCTTGCCGGCTTTCATCTTCCGCAAAGATTTCACTACCTCTTCTCTGTTTACCAAATCATTTTCCCCAACCCTCTCACTTTGCACACCACCTCGACCAAAACACCCTATATCTGCCACTCTATCATCAAACACATTCAACAAACCTTCAAAATACTCACTCCATCTCCTTCTCACATCACCACTACTTGTTATCACCTCCCCATTTGCGCCCTTTACTGAAGTTCCCATTTGCTCCCTTGTCTTACGCACTTTATTTACCTCCTTCCAGAACATCTTTTTATTCTCCCTAAAATTTAATGATACTCTCTCACCCCAACTCTCATTTGCCCTTTTTTTCACCTCTTGCACTTTTCTCTTGATTTTGAAAATAAAACACTCAAGTAATGCTCCAAATCACACACTGTAACTCTTACTGTCTTTTCTAAACTTTATGTAGCAGTGAAGAACAAAATCACTCAATATCCAAAGCCACTTTCAATGCGCGGCTAAATGAGTAACTTCCTGTGGTTATGGTCGCTGGGGTGGGTTAATATGGAAGCAAATTCACGCAGTGCTCAGCTTTCCAGCAACTGAATATAAACATGAAACACAAACAATCACATATGACTGGAAAACATTAAAATTATGATGAATATTAGCTGCTATGTGAAATTAGGTGAAGATTTTATAGATTTTGCTTGATGTGATAAGATCACGAAATATGTCATATTCAATAAAAAAAAAAAGTAACAGAAAAAACAGTGTGTGCCTTAGTAATGTTCTAAGGAGCTGGTAAAACAATGTTTGGCAAATTTATTTTACAGCCAATCATCAACAATATGGTCTCACAAACTGATAGGCATCTTACATAGCAATCGAATAAAGTTGAGGAACTATTTCTTCCTTATGAAATGAAGGAAAATCATAAAAGAATAATAAAGCAACCAAGAAACATGTGATATAGGCCTGAACTTAATCAGGGGCAAATAAGAAATTTGTGGTGGTACCATAATGGTAACATAACAGCACGCATTTAAAGCAACATGTTGTTGACATTTCCTCAGGCAATGGTGCCACCTTATTGTATATATAATGTTTTGATGATATATATATCAAGAACATGTCTGTTCAGTTCCACATATCTCTAGTGCTTCTGAAGCTATGCGGAAATGTTTCATTTACTTTATCCCCACATTTTCCATAATCTTCATTGCCCTCCCCACTATTACATATTCATTATCAATCCATTAATCTATGTCACTAGGTTTCATCAATACCCTTCTAAAACACCTGCGCTGGGCATTAACAGCTAACTGACATGCTTTTCTTCCACTTCCATACGTTAATTCTGTTCGTGTTTATAAGGTCTATCGTTACAAAAGAGTGAGGTACTACGTTTCACACATTAGATTCACGACACCAATAATCCAAAGCTGTACA
>NC_092268.1:402216-413116 GCF_036320965.1 Panulirus ornatus | reverse complement strand
CGTCTCTTAAAAAGGGCCCATTTATTATCGTCCCATTGTAAGATAAAGATGATTGAGTTAGTCGTATCCCTCCGCTGTTCTCAATACTCTAAACATATTTCATAAAACGAGTCAATAATGTTTTTGTTAAAATAAATAACCATTTTGTAATTGCGTAACTGCTTATGTATTAGTTTATGACAAGTAATAGTCTTCGCACGAGCCAAATTCCTTGGTGCTGTCCTCTTTCACAGTTTCATAACTCAATTATTCCATCCATACACTCTTCTTACTAGATAATTACTTGTCTGGATTATCTATATCATTTTTTTTTTTATAAAAGTTCATGATAAGGCTGTGCGCTGTTTATTAAACTGGGTTAGAAGCCTTAAAGATTCTGATCAAGTTACCCTTTACTCGGCTCTCATCCCTAGTGGACACATTTATGGCCTCTTATCTATCATCACATCACATCACTCGCTATGTAATTTGTGTTAAGAAACTGGAAAATACATCCTTTAACCTTGGTTTATTTTGAGAAGGGGATGAAATCTCCGGCCAGCCAGCGTGTGTTGTTGTTTGGGTCAGCTGACCCTTGAACGACGAGCCTAAATTATTTTTTTATTTATATATTACAATAAGAAACCTTCAAAATGTATCTATCAAGATTCAACAATTTATTTATAATAAAAAAATTATAAAAACGTCCCTTTATATGGGTTATTTAGCTTTCGTCTCTTATTAAGGCATTTACTATCGTACCATTGTAGATAAAGATGAATGGTAGTCTTATCCCTCCGCTGTTTTCAATACTCTAAAGATATTTCATAAAACGGTGTCAATAATGTTTTTGTCAAAGTAAATAGTATTAGCGTATGACAAGTGATGTCTTCGCACGAGCCAAATTCCTTGGTGCTGTCCTCTTTCACAGTTTCATAACTCAATTTATTCCATCCATACACCTTCTTACTAGATAATTACTTGTCTAGATTATTTATATCATTAATTTTTATAAAAGTTCATGATAAGGCTGTACGTGTTTTATATAAACTGGGTTAGAAGCCTTAAAGATTCTGATCAAGTTACCCTTTACTCGTCTCCTCATCCCTAGTGGACACATTTATGGCCTCTTATCTCTCACTGTAGCTCGGCTATCATCCTGGTATCATCTACCTTGCCTTCTAGACCCCCTCTATCTCTTCCTCTAATTTTGGCCCTAAGTTATGAGCAGTTGATTTGAATACTTTCCTTCTCATCTATTTTAACAAGTTGACTATACACTTTGGACTCCTCTTAAGTCCTTGAAACACAGATATATTCCTGAAACTATTATTTCCCTCTGGATAATATTCATATCAAAGTATTCTTTCACAATGTCCCAATCACTTTACTCTCCATTTACTTAAGTTCAGTTTCGTCAAATATTCTAGACCTCTTGTTCAGTTGTGGTCGAGGGAAGGTATAGGGGGGAAAAAAAGGAGTTTTGAAAGCATTGAATAGGGACAGAGTGAGAAAAGGAAAGTACAGGGAAGGCTTTCTTGTTCCTTTATCGTGTGGGAGGCAGTAAGCACTTGGTTGAGTTTTACCACTTTACTCTCCATTTACTCAAGTTCAGTTTCGTTAAAATATTCCAGACCAATTGTTCAGTTGTGGTCGAGGGAAGGTATAGGGGAAAAAAGGAGTTTTGAAAGCATTGAATAGGGACAGAACGAGAAAAGGGAAAGTACAGGGAAAGGCTTTCTTGTTCCTTTATCGTGTGGGAGGCAGTAAGCACTTGGTTGAGTTTTACCCACTTTACTTTCCATTTACTTAAGTTCAGTTTCGTTAAAATATTTCAGACCAATTGTTCAGGTTTGTGATCGAGGGAAGGTATAGGGGAAAAAAGGAGTTTTGAAAGCATTGAATAGGGACAGAACGAGAAAAGGGAAAGTACAGGGAGGGAGTAAGCACTTGGTTGAGTTTGTACTGGAGAGGTGTACTAGAGTTTACTGTAACCATTGCAAGTGTTAGGTGACAGAAAAGGTTGTGATGTCCCCCTTGTTAGCAGAGGAAAAGGTTGTGATTGTCCCCTTGTTAGCAGAGGAAAAGGTTGTGATTGTCCCTTGTTAGCAGAGGAAAAGGTTGTGATTGTCCCCTTGTTAGCAGAGGAAAAGGTTGTGATTGTCCTCTTGTTAGCAGAGGAAAAGGTTGTGATTGTCCTCTTGTTAGCAGAGGAAAAGGTTGTGATTGTCCTCTTGTTAGCAGAGGAAAAGGTCGTGATTGTCCCCTTGTTAGCAGAGGAAAAGGTGTGATTGTCCTCTTGTTAGCAGAGGAAAAGGTTGTGATTGTCCCCTTGTTAGCAGGGAAAAGGTTGTGATTGTCCCCTTGTTAGCAGAGGAAAAGGTCGTGATTGTCCCTTGTTAGCAGAGGAAAAGGTTGTGATTGTCCTCTTGTTAGCAGGGAAAAGGTTGTGATTGTCCCCTTGTTAGCAAGGAAAAGGTTGTGATTGTCCCTTGTTAGCAGAGGAAAAAGGTTGTGATTGTCCCTCTTGTTAGCAGAGGAAAAGGTTGTGATTGTCCTCTTGTTAGCAGAGGAAAAGGTGTGATTGTCCCCTTGTTAGCAGAGGAAAAGGTCGTGATTGTCCTCTTGTTAGCAGAGGAAAAGGTTGTGATTGTCCTCTTGTTAGCAGAGGAAAAGGTCGTGATTGTCCCCTTGTTAGCAGAGGAAAAGGTTGTGATTGTCCTCTTGTTAGCAGGGGAAAAGGTTGTGATTGTCCTCTTGTTAGCAGAGGAAAAGGTCGTGATTGTCCCCTTGTTAGCAGGGGAAAAGGTTGTGATTGTCCCCTTGTTAGCAGAGGAAAAGGTTGTGATTGTCCTCTTGTTAGCAGGGAAAAGGTTGTGATTGTCCTCTTGTTAGCAGAGGAAAAGGTTGTGATTGTCCCCTTGTTAGCAGAGGAAAAGGTCGTGATTGTCCCCTTGTTAGCAGAGGAAAAGGTCGTGATTGTCCTCTTGTTAGCAGAGGAAAAGGTTGTGATTGTCCCCTTGTTAGCAGAGGAAAAGGTTGTGATTGTCCCCTTGTTAGCAGAGGAAAAGGCTGTGATTGTCCTCTTGTTAGCAGAGGAAAAGGCTGTGATTGTCCCCTTGTTAGCAGAGGAAAAGGTTGTGAATGTCCCCTTGTTAGCAGAGGAAAAGGTTGTGATTGTCCCCTTGTTAGCAGAGGAAAAGGTGTGATTGTCCCCTTGTTAGCAGAGGAAAAGGTTGTGATTGTCCCCTTGTTAGCAGAGGAAAAGGCTGTGATTGTCCTCCTTGTTAGCAGAGGAAAAGGCTGTGATTGTCCCCTTGTTAGCAGAGGAAAAGGTTGTGATTGTCCCCTTGTTAGCAGAGGAAAAGGTTGTGATTGTCCCCTTGTTAGCAGAGGAAAAGGCTGTGATTGTCCCCTTGTTAGCAGAGGAAAAGGTTGTGATTGTCCTCTTGTTAGCAGAGGAAAAGGTTGTGATTGTCCCCTTGTTAGCAGAGGAAAAGGTTGTGATTGTCCCCTTGTTAGCAGAGGAAAAGGTTGTGATTGTCCCCTTGTTAGCAGAGGAAAAGGTTGTGATTGTCCCCTTGTTAGCAGAGGAAAAGGTTGCTTTGTCCCCTTGTTAGCAGAGGAAAAGGTTGCTTTGTCCCCTTGTTAGCAGAGGAAAAGGTTGCTTTGTCCCTTGTTAGCAGAGGAAAAGGTTGTGCTTTTGTCCCCTTGTTAGCAGAGGAAAAGGTTGTGATTGTCCTCTTGTTAGCAGAGGAAAAGGTTGCTTTGTCCCCTTGTTAGCAGAGGAAAAGGTTGTGATTGTCCCCTTGTTAGCAGAGGAAAAGGTTGCTTTGTCCCCTTGTTAGCAGAGGAAGAGTTGGGAAATACGCGTCTCAGAGCCAGTAGACTTGTCGACTGCTCCAGATGGCAAGACTGGGACTACCAGTACTCTTTTGGTGTTGGTGTCAATCTTGTTATGCTCACAGGTCATGGTGTTGGACTAGTGGCAGCCTAGGTCAATGCCAATGGCCAATGGGGTGTCACGAAAAAGCCGTTGATTGGTGGAAGTCATGATGTGAGGAGGGGGTTGACCTCCCAATTAAAGGTTGGGGTCAGCGACCAGTGGGAAAGTCTACCTGGGTCACATGAGGCTAATGTATTTGAGACATCCATGAGTCGCTGTCAAAGAGATTTGCTGGACATATGTGCCACAAAACAATAGTACTATGCTATTCCCTAACTCGACCCTTTCTTTTGATGAACATTAGGGCAACGGTGAGGTAAAGGCTTCTGTTGGATGGGCAGCTAGTGCTGGTAAGGTATGGGAGAGTGGCAGAAGGTCTGGTCAAATTTTATCAATGGTGGCTGTAGAATGCAAGAGACAAGAGGATAGACATTATTTTGTAGTTGTAAGATGCAGCTGGGGAGTGGAAAGGAGGTATTATGACAACAGCAGGGCAAGGGGAATGTCGGGTTGAGGATGGAAGGATGGCAAATGTCAATGTGTGAACTATGTCCAGCTCTCTCTCTCCTCTCTCTCTCAGTCATTCTGAGAGTCACTAGATTAATGGATATTCTTGAATGTCGAATGTGTCCTTTGCTGTGATTTCTGACTGAGGATCACACTTGGGAAATGTGGAGAACACACAAATGCTTTAGTGGGAAAAGAGAAAGGTACAGCAGCTCGGGGCGAGATGCTGTAAGTGGTGCAGGGTTAGATGAGTGAGTTGAGGCGAGTTAGGAGTCCTGTGGTGCTGGTGGCAATGCAAGAGTGGTGAGGTAAAGTGCCTCATGGCTCTGGGGCAGGAGTCCAGGAGGAAAGATTGTCCCCTGGAACTTCTACAGGAGGAAGGTGCCGAGGTTATGCAGCAGGAGAGGAGGCGTTGAAGAGATCTAAATCCCCTTTGGCGTCTTCAAAGGCCCTTTACAGGGGAATAGTGGCATCTGAAGGGAAAGAGACAATTTAAAAGTTTACTTAAAAGACCGTTTAGGGTGCCAAAGTCCAATACAGTTGCATGGTGGCATCCAAAAATAAAAGACAAATTAACGTTTAATTAAATCCCCTTTGGCGGCGACCAAAGGCAATTACAGGGGCATAGAGGCATCAAAAGGAAAGAAACATGAAGAGATTTTCTTTAATGCCACTTTGGGGATGCCAAAGGGCAAGAGAATTGCGGTGAGGCATCCAAAAATTTAGAGGAAAATTGAAGGATTAATCTAAATCCCCTTTGGCGTCTTCAAAGGCCTTTACAGGGGAATACTGGCATCTGAAGGGAAAGAGACAATTAAAAGTTTACTTAAAAGACCGTTTAGGGGTGCCAAAGTCCAATACAGTTGCATGATGTCATCCAAAAATAAAAAGACAAATTAACGGTTTACTTTAAATCCCCTTTGGAGCCGCCAAAGGCAATTACAGGGGCATAGAGGCATCAAAAGGGAAAGAAACATTTGGAAAGCTTACTTTAATGCCACTTTGGGGATGCCAAAGGGCAAGAGAATTGCGGTGAGGCATCCAAAAATTTAGAGGAAAATTGAAGGATTAATCTAAATCCCCTTTGGCGTCTTCAAAGGCCTTTACAGGGGAATACTGGCATCTGAAGGGAAAGAGACAAATTAAAAGTTTACTTAAAAGACCGTTTAGGGGTGCCAAAGTCCAATACAGTTGCATGATGTCATCCAAAAATAAAAAGACAAATTAAC
The DNA here is from genome assembly GCF_036320965.1 of Panulirus ornatus. Lineage (NCBI taxonomy): Eukaryota > Metazoa > Arthropoda > Malacostraca > Decapoda > Palinuridae > Panulirus > Panulirus ornatus. The sequence goes on along the minus strand of NC_092268.1, from coordinate 407,455 downwards.
GGTTTACTTTAAATCCCCTTTGGAGCCGCCAAAGGCAATTACAGGGGCATAGAGGCATCAAAAGGGAAAGAAACATTTGGAAAGCTTACTTTAATGCCACTTTGGGGATGCCAAAGGGCAAGAGAATTGCGGTGAGGCATCCAAAAATTTAGAGGAAAATTGAAGGATTAATCTAAATCCCCTTTGGCGTCTTCAAAGGCCTTTACAGGGGAATACTGGCATCTGAAGGGAAAGAGACAAATTAAAAGTTTACTTAAAAGACCGTTTAGGGGTGCCAAAGTCCAATACAGTTGCATGATGTCATCCAAAAATAAAAAGAGCAAATTAACGGTTTACTTTAAATCCCCTTTGGAGCCGCCAAAGGCAATTACAGGGGCATAGAGGCATCAAAAGGGAAAGAAACATTTGGAAAGCTTACTTTAATGCCACTTTGGGGATGCCAAAGGGCAAGAGAATTGCGGTGAGGCATCCAAAAATTTAGAGGAAAATTGAAGGATTAATCTAAATCCCCTTTGGCGTCTTCAAAGGCCTTTACAGGGGAATAATGGCATCTGAAAGGGAAAGAGACAAATCAAAAGTTTACTTAAAAGACCGTTTAGGGGTGCCAAAGTCCAATACAGTTGCATGATGTCTTCCAAAAATAAAAAGAGAAATTAACGGTTAAGTTTAAATCCCCTTTGGAGCCGCCAAAGGCAATTACAGGGGCATAGAGGCATCAAAAGGGAAAGAAACATTTGGAAAGCTTACTTTAATGCCACTTTGGGGATGCCAAAGGGCAAGAGAATTGCGGTGAGGCATCCAAAAATTTAGAGGAAAATTGAAGGATTAATCTAAATCCCCTTTGGCGTCTTCAAAGGCCTTTACAGGGGAATACTGGCATCTGAAGGGAAAGAGACAATTAAAAGTTTACTTAAAAGACCGTTTAGGGGTGCCAAAGTCCAATACAGTTGCATGGTGGCATCCAAAAATAAAAAGACAAATTAACGGTTTACTTTAAATCCCCTTTGGAGCCGCCAAAGGCAATTACAGGGGCATAGAGGCATCAAAAGGGAAAGAAACATTTGGAAAGCTTACTTTAATGCCACTTTGGGGATGCCAAAGGGCAAGAGAATTGCGGTGAGGCATCCAAAAATTTAGAGGAAAATTGAAGGATTAATCTAAATCCCCTTTGGCGTCTTCAAAGGCCTTTACAGGGGAATACTGGCATCTGAAGGGAAAGAGACAATTTAAAAGTTTACTTAAAAGACCGTTTAGGGGTGCCAAAGTCCAATACAGTTGCATGATGTCATCCAAAAATAAAAAGAGAAATTAACGGTTTACTTTAAATCCCCTTTGAAGCCGCCAAAGGCAATTACAGGGGCATAGAGGCATCAAAAGGGAAAGAAACATTTGGAAAGCTTACTTTAATGCCACTTTGGGGATGCCAAAGGGCAAGAGAATTGCGGTGAGGCATCCAAAAATTTAGAGGAAAATTGAAGGATTAATCTAAATCCCCTTTGGCGTCTTCAAAGGCCTTTACAGGGGAATACTGGCATCTGAAGGGAAAGAGACAAATTAAAAGTTTACTTAAAAGACCGTTTAGGGGTGCCAAAGTCCAATACAGTTGCATGATGTCATCCAAAAATAAAAAGACAAATTAACGGTTTACTTTAAATCCCCTTTGGAGCCGCCAAAGGCAATTACAGGGGCATAGAGGCATCAAAAGGGAAAGAAACATTTGGAAAGCTTACTTTAATGCCACTTTGGGGATGCCAAAGGGCAAGAGAATTGCGGTGAGGCATCCAAAATTTAGAGGAAAATTGAAGGATTAATCTAAATCCCCTTTGGCGTCTTCAAAGGCCTTTACAGGGGAATACTGGCATCTGAAGGGAAAGAGACAATTAAAAGTTTACTTAAAAGACCGTTTAGGGGTGCCAAAGTCCAATACAGTTGCATGATGTCATCCAAAAATAAAAAGACAAATTAACGGTTTACTTTAAATCCCCTTTGGAGCCGCCAAAGGCAATTACAGGGGCATAGAGGCATCAAAAGGGAAAGAAACATTTGGAAAGCTTACTTTAATGCCACTTTGGGGATGCCAAAGGGCAAGAGAATTGCGGTGAGGCATCCAAAAATTTAGAGGAAAATTGAAGGATTAATCTAAATCCCCTTTGGCGTCTTCAAAGGCCTTTACAGGGGAATACTGGCATCTGAAGGGAAAGAGACAAATTAAAAGTTTACTTAAAAGACCGTTTAGGGGTGCCAAAGTCCAATACAGTTGCATGATGTCATCCAAAAATAAAAAGACAAATTAACGGTTTACTTTAAATCCCCTTTGGAGCCGCCAAAGGCAATTACAGGGGCATAGAGGCATCAAAAGGGAAAGAAACATTTGGAAAGCTTACTTTAATGCCACTTTGGGGATGCCAAAGGGCAAGAGAATTGCGGTGAGGCATCCAAAAATTTAGAGGAAAATTGAAGGATTAATCTAAATCCCCTTTGGCGTCTTCAAAGGCCTTTACAGGGGAATACTGGCATCTAAAGGGAAAGAGACAATTCAAAAGTTTACTTAAAAGACCGTTTAGGGGTGCCAAAGTCCAATACAGTTGCATGATGTCATCCAAAAATAAAAAGAGAAATTAACGGTTTACTTTAAATCCCCTTTGGAGCCGCCAAAGGCAATTACAGGGGCATAGAGGCATCAAAAGGGAAAGAAACATTTGGAAAGCTTACTTTAATGCCACTTTGGGGATGCCAAAGGGCAAGAGAATTGCGGTGAGGCATCCAAAAATTTAGAGGAAAATTGAAGGATTAATCTAAATCCCCTTTGGCGTCTTCAAAGGCCTTTACAGGGGAATACTGGCATCTGAAGGGAAAGAGACAAATTAAAAGTTTACTTAAAAGACCGTTTAGGGGTGCCAAAGTCCAATACAGTTGCATGATGTCATCCAAAAATAAAAAGACAAATTAACGGTTTACTTTAAATCCCCTTTGGAGCCGCCAAAGGCAATTACAGGGGCATAGAGGCATCAAAAGGGAAAGAAACATTTGGAAAGCTTACTTTAATGCCACTTTGGGGATGCCAAAGGGCAAGAGAATTGCGGTGAGGCATCCAAAAATTTAGAGGAAAATTGAAGGATTAATCTAAATCCCCTTTGGCGTCTTCAAAGGCCTTTACAGGGGAATACTGGCATCTGAAGGGAAAGAGACAAATTAAAAGTTTACTTAAAAGACCGTTTAGGGGTGCCAAAGTCCAATACAGTTGCATGATGTCATCCAAAAATAAAAAGACAAATTAACTGTTTAGTTTAAATCCCCTTTGGAGCCGCCAAAGGCAATTACAGGGGCATAGAGGCATCAAAAGGGAAAGAAACATTTGGAAAGCTTACTTTAATGCCACTTTGGGGATGCCAAAGGGCAAGAGAATTGCGGTGAGGCATCCAAAAATTTAGAGGAAAATTGAAGGATTAATCTAAATCCCCTTTGGCGTCTTCAAAGGCCTTTACAGGGGAATAATGGCATCTGAAGGGAAAGAGACAAATTAAAAGTTTCCTTAAAAGACCGTTTAGGGGTGCCAAAGTCCAATACAGTTGCATGATGTCTTCCAAAAATAAAAAGAGAAATTAACGGTTAAGTTTAAATCCCCTTTGGAGCCGCCAAAGGCAATTACAGGGGCATAGAGGCATCAAAAGGGAAAGAAACATTTGGAAAGCTTACTTTAATGCCACTTTGGGGATGCCAAAGGGCAAGAGAATTGCGGTGAGGCATCCAAAAATTTAGAGGAAAATTGAAGGATTAATCTAAATCCCCTTTGGCGTCTTCAAAGGCCTTTACAGGGGAATACTGGCATCTAAAGGGAAAGAGACAAATTAAAAGTTTCCTTAAAAGACCGTTTAGTGGTGCCAAAGTCCAATACAGTTAAATGATGTCTTCCAAAAATAAAAAGAGAAATTAACTGTTAAGTTTAAATCCCCTTTGGAGCCGCCAAAGGCAATTACAGGGGCATAGAGGCATCAAAAGGGAAAGAAACATTTGGAAAGCTTACCTTAATGCCACTTTGGGGATGACAAAGGGCAAGAGAATTGCGGTGAGGCATCCAAAAATTTAGAGGAAAATTGAAGGATTAATCTAAATCCCCTTTGGCGTCTTCAAAGCCTTTACAGGGGAATACTGGCATCTGAAGGGAAAGAGACAATTCAAAAGTTTACTTAAAAGACCGTTTAGGGGTGCCAAGGTCCAATACAGTTGCATGGTGGCATCCAAAAATAAAACAACAAATTAACGGTTTACTTTAGATCCCCTTTGGAGCCGCCAAAGGTAATTAGAGTGGCATAGAGGCATCAAAAGGGAAAGAAACATTTGGAAAGCTTACTTTAATGCCACTTTGGGGATGCCAAAGGGTAAGAGAATTGCGGTGAGGCATCCAAAAATTTAGAGGAAAATTGAAGGATTAATCTAAATCCCCTTTGGCGTCTTCAAAGGCCTTTACAGGGGAATACTGGCATCTGAAGGGAAAGAGACAATTAAAAGTTTACTTAAAAGACCGTTTAGGGGTGCCAAAGTCCAATACAGTTACATGATGTTATCTAAAAATAAAAAGACAAATTAACGGTTTACTTTAAATCCCCTTTGGAGCCGCCAAAGGCAATTACAGGAGCATAGAGGCATCAAAAGGGAGAGAAACATTTGGAAAGCTTACTTTAATGCCACTTTGGGGATGCCAAAGGGCAAGAGAATTGCGGTGAGGCATCCAAAAATTTAGAGGAAAATTGAAGATTAATCTAAATCCCCTTGGCGTCTTCAAAGGCCTTTACAGGGAATAATGGCATCTAAAGGAAAGAGACAAATTAAAAGTTCCTTAAAAGACCGTTTAGGGTGCCAAAGTCCAATACATTAAATGATGTCTTCAAAAATAAAAGAGAAATTAACTGTTAATTTAAATCCCCTTTGGAGCCGCCAAAGGCAATACAGGCATAGGGCATCAAAGGGAAAGAAACATTTGGAAAGCTTACTAATGCCACTTTGGGTATGACAAGGGCAAGAGAATTGCGGTGAGGCATCCAAAATTTAGAGGAAAATTGAAGGATTAATCTAAATCCCCTTTGGCGTCTTCAAAAGCCTTTAGAGCGGATACTGAATCTAAGGAAAGAGACAATCAAAAGTTTATTATAAGACCGTTTATGGGTGCCAAGGTCCAATACAGTTGCATGTGGCATCCAAAAATAAAAAAAACTTAAATGGTTAATTTAATCCCCTTTGG